>NC_035442.2:146903441-147203441 GCF_002127325.2 Helianthus annuus
CTGTAATTTGGTGATTACAAAGACTTAATCCCTGTAATTATAACCTTTGAAAATAATTTGAGGTATTGTAATACTTACTCACAAACTGTGAGAAAACAGTTTAAAAAGAAGAATGACTCACATTGCAGATTAACGAGCAATAGATATAAGCCTACTGATTAGCCTTGCTTAAACCTAATTTAACACAATGCACACACACAGGTTAGTAACTAATACAGCAATTACGTCAATTCACGAGATTAAACCTTCACAACGATTAATCAGTGCAATACTCGATAATTCAATCGGATTCACAACGAATAACAGAGCATAGTCCGAATTCGAACAGCACTCTAATATTCAAGTCGAAATCACGACGAATAATCAAAGTACAAGCTCAATTGAGCAGCACCTGGACTATCGTTGGGGGATTAGTTTATAATCGATTCGGGAGACGTTGAATGTAATAGCGATCGAGTTATTACCCCCTGATTGCGGCAGCGTTTCGATAATTGTGTGGTGTGTGTTGGACTGTTTTCTGTGATAACTCGCATCTACGTAACTCGGCATTTACGTCGTTCCAAAAGACAGAATTCAAAGTCCCAACCCCCTCTATTTATACCCGAATTTGACCCGGTCGCGTAGCGCGAGGGTACCCCTGATAGGTGTCGCGCTACGCGAGTGGTAACCTATGTTCATAGGGTAAGCTTACCGTGTGTACCTAGCTTGCTTGTGTGACCAGTTTTATCAATTCGATTTTGATTGAAAGTTATGAAAGATAATCGTTGGCTAGGGTTTATCCCCCTGAGTTTTAGGGGCCCTGATCCTGATTCCGATTGTTCTGAAATTTTAGGGTTAGTGCAGAATTACTTGGGTTTCTTAATTAGGGTTTCCTTAATAGCTAATTACCATCCTAATTATGGGATTTTAGTGACAGTTGTTACATCCTCCCACCTTAAGAAAAATCTCGTCCTCGAGATTTACTGGAATAGATGAGGGTACTTTCGCTTCATTTCCGATTCCAGTTCCAAGTGTATTCTGGTCCTCTTCTTGAATTCCATTTGACTTTGACCAACACCAGTCGTTTGTGTTTGAGAAACTTGACTTTTCTATCTTCGATCTGTAGTGGTTTCTCTATAAACTTCAACTTTTCGTTCACCTCTACATCTTGAAGAGGTACTACCAGGGATTCATCTGCTAAAACATTTCTTGAGATTGGATACATGAAATACATCATGTATTCCAGCCAATTCTTCTGGTAGTTGTAAATGATAAGCAACTGGTCCTATTTGTTGAATCACGGGGAATGGTCCAACGTATCTTGACTTAGCTTTCCTTTCTTTCCGAATCGTACTACTCCTTTCCAAGGAGAAACTTTTAAAAGTACTTTATCTCCTACTTGAAATTCTAAAGGCTTACGACGATTGTCTGCATAGCTCTTTTGACGATCTCGAGCCGTTTTCAATCTTTCCTTAATCTGAGTTATCTTGTCAGTAGTTTCTTGTACAATTTCAGGACCTGATAATTGACTTTCTCCGATTTCTGCCCAACATACTGGAGTTCTGCACTTATGTCCGTATAGTGCTTCAAATGGTGCAGCTTCGATGCTTGAATGATAACTATTGTTATAGGAGAATTCAATTAATGGCAATTGGCTATCCCAATTACCACCAAAAGTCAATTACACATGCTCGGAGCATGTCTTCTAGAGTTTGTATTGTCCTTTCACTCTGTCCGTCTGTTTGTGGATGATATGCAGTACTTAGATTTAGTCGAGTTCCCATTGCTTTCTGAAAACTTGTCCAGAAATGAGATGTAAAACGACTATCTCTATCCGATACAATGGAGAGCGGGACTCCATGTAGGGATACTACCTCGTCCACGTAGAGTTGTGCTAACCTTTCCATGCTAAAGGTTTCTTTCATTGGTAGGAAATGAGCTGACTTGGTTTAATCGGTCTACGATTACCCAAATCGCATCATTACCTCTTTTGTTTTGGGTAACTTTGTAACAAAGTCCATTGTTATAAGTTCCCATTTCCATACAGGCATTTCTAACTGTTGTAGTAGTCCTGAAGGTTTCTGGTGTTCAGCCTTAACTTGTGAACAAGTTAAACACTTGGATACATATTCGGCTATATCCTTTTTCATTCCTATCCACCAGAAATTATTTCTTAAATCTTGGTACATCTTATTATTTCCCGGGTGCATGGTATACCTAGATTTATGAGCTTCTTCTAAGATCTTATTTCTTAATTCTCCTTGCTTAGGTACCCAATTCGCTTCTTATGGAATTTCCAAATTCCATCATTTCCTTGTTCTAGTTCTTTTAAGTAACCTTCATTCATTCAGCATCATCTTGGATTGCTGTTTTCTGAACTTCTTTGATTTGTGCCATTAAATCTACTTGTAGATTTAACCTCAGAGCACGGACTCGTTTCTGTTTCTCATGGTACTTACGACTTAAGGCATCTGCAACTACATTTGCCTTTCCTTCGTGATATTGGATATCACAGTCGTAATCACTTAGTATCTCCATCCATCTTCTTTGCCTCATGTTTAATTCTTTTTGCCCAAATATATATCTTAAACTTTTATGATCGGTATAGACAGTAAACTTATTTCCATACAGATAATGTCTCCATATCTTAAGGGCAAAAATTATGGCTCCTGATTCTAGATCATGAGTCGTATAGTTTTCTTCGTGCTTTTTCAGTTGTCTAGAAGCATACGCAATTACCTTCTTGCGTTGCATCAACACACATCCATAGCCTAATTTTGAAGCATCACAATATACTTCAAAATCTTCTGTTCCTTCGGGTAAAGCTAAGATTGGTGCATTCGTCAACCTATGCTTTAAAATCTTAAAGGCTTCTTCTTGTCTAGGTCCCCATTCAAACTTAGCAGCTTTACAGGTTAACTTAGTTAATGGTATGGCTATCTTGGAAAAATCTTTGATAAATCGTCTATAGTATCCAGCTAAGCCTAGAAAACTTCTTATCTCCATAGCTGTTTGTGGAACTTTCCACTTCGTAATTGCGTCTATCTTAGCAGGATCTACATGGATACCTTCGTGATTTACCACATGACCTAAGAATTGTACTTCTTGCAGCCAAAATTCACATTTCGAGAATTTGGCATAAAGCCTTTCGTTTTTTAACAAAGTTAAGAGAACATGTAAATGCTCACAATGTTCTTTTTGGCTTTTGGAGTAAATAAGTATATCGTCGATGAAAACGATTACAAATTTATCCAAGTATGATTTACAGATTCGATTCATCATGTCCATGAATGCTGCTGGGGCATTTGTTAATCCAAAGGGCATGACTGTAAACTCATAATGACCATACCTAGTTCTGAAAGCAGTTTTAGGTATGTCTTCTTCTTGTACCTTCAACTGATGATATCCAGATCTTAAAAACTATCTTGGAGAAATACCTAGCTCCTTGCAGTTGATCAAAAAGATCATCAATCCTAGGTAGTGGGTATCGATTCTTAATCGTAACCTTATTCAATTCTCTATAATCGATACACATTCTCATCGATCCATCTTTCTTTTTCACAAACAGTATTGGTGCACCCCAAGGGGATGAACTAGGTTGTATGAATCCTTTGCTTAATAATTCATCTAATTGCTTTTTCAATTCTAGCATTTCGGTAGGTCCTAATCTATATGGTGCTTTAGCTATGGGTGCAGTACCTGGAATTAAATGAATTCTAAACTCTACTTCCCTATCAGGTGGTAATCCAGGTAATTCTTCTGGAAAAATGTCTGGGTATTCTGACACTACCGGGATGTCCTGAAGTTCCTTATCCTTAGTGTTAATGATTACTGAAATCATATACACCATTTCCTGTTTTCTTGAATAACTAGCCAATTTCATTACTGAGATAAATTTCAGTGGCTTTCGAGGTTTATCTCCAGTAATTAAAATTACTTCTCCTGTAGGTGTTTTGAATTTCTACAGCATTTTTGTCACATAGGATTCGTGCATGGTTGGCTATTAACCAATCCATTCCTAATACTACATCGAATCCTGCTAAATTCATTGGTAACAAATTTGCAGAAAACTTATGGCCTAATAATTCTATTTTTCCTTCTTGCCAGATTTTATCTATTTTTACAGAATTTCCTTCTGCGGTTTCTACTGTGAAGTTTTGCCTAAGAGTGGTTAATGGTAACTTAAGATCTTGGCAAAATAAAGTATTTATAAAACTTTGGTTCGCACCAGAGTCAAATAATACTTTTGCAAATACGTTGTGAACTAAGAACGTACCAGCTATCACATCTGGAATGAGTTCGGCCTCTTGAGTGGTTAGCTGGAATGCTCGCGCATTTCTCTTGGTTGTTCCTTCAGCTGGTTTGACTTGGTTAACTACAGGTTTAGCTAGCTTAGGACATTCAGATTGAAAATGACCTCTTTCTCTGCAATTATAACAAACTTTTGTTTTCTTCCTGCAGTCTTCTTCCCTATGTCCTTTCATTTTGCAAAAATTGCAAACCATGTTGCATTGTCCATAATGCTTCTTTTTGCAAATTTTGCAGAAAGGGGATGAGGAGGATTGCCCAGTTCCTCTTTTCTTGACATTACCCATACGAAATCCTTGGGTAATCTTTTGAGCTAATTCCTTCTTGCAATCTTCCTCTCTTGTGCGTACCAATTCATCTGTTAGGGTATTAGCTAATTCTACAGCATCGTCAATAGTACGAGGTCTCGCAGCTTTAACGATGTTTCGGATTTCACTAATTAAACCCCAGATGTAACGAGAAATAAGTACCGGTTCTGGCGAAGCCAGTGATGGTACTACCCTTGCGTATTCAAAGAATGTCGAAGTATAGCCCCGACAATCTACTCCTGTCATACGGTGACTAAGGAATTTGTTTGCCATCTGTTCCTTCTCGTCTTCGGGACAGAATTTTCTTTCTACCAAACTCTTAAATTCTTCCCAACCTATGGCGTAGGCTATCCTTCTTCCTTTTGCCTGGAGGACCGTGTTCCACCATTCGAGTGCTCCTTCTTTGAACAGATTTGATGCATACATTACTTGATCCTCTGTGGCACATTTACTTATTGCAATTACTGCCTCGGTTTTCTCTAACCAACGCAGTGTTGCAGTTGCCCCTTCGTTACCTGCAAATTCAGCGGGTTTGCAAGCAAGAAATTCTTTATAAGTGCAACCAGGCGTTGCAGCTTTCATTCTTTTAGGGAGTTGGGCCTGCTGCGGATCATGATCGTCATGACTACCGCCTCCATTTATGCTGTTACTGCCGTTATCTTCTGGAATACGTTTACTAGGAATTAATTGTGGTTCGGCAGGTTTCTGAACAGCAGCCACAATTTCTGGAATAGCATGAGCTATCCCTTGGGCGATAAAATGCTCAATATCTTGTCGAGTTATATATTGATCTTCTTGTTCTTGCTCAGATTGATTTACTTCATTAATTGGTTCATTGTTAGCATTTTCCATCTGCTAATTGGTAAAATTATTAGTGTCTAACCTTTCAATGACAAAATTCACATAGATACACATAGATTATCACATCATACGAGTATAACCAAAATTGTCGATTTCTCGACTTTTACTTTGTTAGTATATTGTATATGCATCCATACACACCGTATCTTACAGAGTTTTATTGCCCATTTTACAGAATTTTAAGTTACTATCATACAATACGGCTTTCTGTGGTTTAACTGACTGTTCTAGTAACGATGCTCCCTCTCATCGTACTTCCAAGTTAGATGCTCTCCCATTTCCCTGATCCTATTACCTGTACCTATCAGTTCTTCGCCGAACTGACGAAGTTCAGCTAGGTTTTCATTACTCATGGGAGGATTTGGGAGTGGTTCTGGGTCAAATTGTGGAAGGAAGCTATAAGGACTGTTAACTATATTTTGGAATTGCCAGTCATTGGTCCACCATTCCTCCATTTGGCCTAATGGTCTGGTATGAACTAGTGGGTCTGGAATAGCTGGTCCTAGGTTTAGTGGGAATTGAACTGTAGCCGGGTAAGAGAAGAGATTATCATTGATAGGCTCTAAAACATCACAATTCTCCAGTAGGCGATCTATTTCGTCTTGGAACGTGATTTCCTCAGACTGTTTAGAGCTTTCGCCAATCTCTATTCCCTTTTGTTTCAGATCTATTCCTATTTCCTTTTCGGGTGATTTCGAACCTTCTCCAGTTTCTATTTCCTTTCCCTTGTTCATGATCACAGGATTTTCTATTTTAGGGAGTCTCCTAGTGGCAGGTTTCCTACGGCGCACTTTCCTCCACCCTACGTATCTTCTCTTCTTTTTAGGTTTGGCTTTTTCCAGCGGTGGAGCTTGGAATTCCACAGGTTCTTCTATGTCAGCAATGTAACCAGTAAAGTCGTGAGAGACTTCGATAGGCACTGGATATAAGTTGAGATTCTGGAATGCTTCCGACATCTCATTCATGCTGTATAGTATATATGCAAAATGCAATGTTAAAACTTTGGAACAAAGTTTAACAAACAAACACTGAAGTTTTATTGCATATTACTTTTTTTTACAGAAATAACGGAAATAAACACACTGAAATTTTATTTATTTACGGGATTGTGATTTTTCTTACTAGCCCCAACTTATTGGATATTTAGAGATTAGTATTTTCTGCTACAGTAGCTAGCATATAGAGATTTGCCCATTTCCCGTCTATTTTATCTTCCCAAGGTGTACTATTACCCAACTCTTGGACTTCTGGGTTAAACCTAACTCTCTTGGTTCGGGGTTTCTTTGTCTCCTGACTCTTTTTAAGTATCGAATCCCTTTTCTCTGGGGAAAGTGGATTCTCATAGTTTGCCTTGCGGACAAAGATTCCTTCTTCTAGGTTTACTGGGTTTCTAGAAGAAGATGCCACATCTAGTTTGTGGTAGATAGCAGACAGCTTTTGCTTACCCATACTGTAACTAAAAATAGCCAGTTAATAAAACATATAATCACCGAATAATAATTAGTAAAATTAAGCATTGTCCAAATACTTAATTTAGGCTTAATCAGTGGCTCGATCAGTGGCTCAATTTAATTATTAGCTCTGATACCACCTTCGCTGTCACGGCTCCCCGACCCACCCTGGACGGAGTCGGGGCCCGCGAGGCAGTTCCCGTGGTATTTAATTTATGCGGCAGCGGAAGTCTTTTTACAACAGGATCTTTTCACCGTAAAATGCTCGTTTAATATATTACACCAAGTTTAAGGGATAAATCCCATAATTTACAATAAGTTGATTTCACACAGAAATCTTTTATTTTTCAAAACACGTTTTATTGGTTTATTTACACTGAGCCACTTCTCTGAGCTTGATAGTGCTTTACTGCACTTTTCCTGGATCACACAGATCACCTGAAACATGTTTGAAAAAGGTTTTGTCAGCGGGGAAATACTGAGTGAATCATTCTGTTTTCTAAAATGACCCGTTAGTTATAATTTACAGTATTAAGAGCGATTACAATGTTTCTATTAACCAATTATCAAGAATGGGTATTTGTCACTCGATTCATTTCTGTGACTGTGGTCATACCACTATTGGGTCCCGTTGCCCTAATAGTGACGGTGTACTCACACAGAGTAATAATAACTCACATAGAGTAATATTCACTCACATAGAGTGATAATAACAGTAATGTGCACAATTACCCCACATACCAGCTGTAATTTGGTGATTACAAAGACTTAATCCCTGTAATTATAACCTTTGAAAATAACTTGGAGTTTTGTAATACTTACTCACAAACTGTGAGAAAACAGTTTAAAAAGAAGAATGACTCACATTGCAGATTAACGAGCAATAGATATAAGCCTACTGATTAGCCTTGCTTAAACCTAATTTAACACAATGCACACACAGAGGTTAGTAACTAATACAGCAATTACGTCAATTCACGAGACTAAACCTTCACAACGATTAATCAGTGCAATACTCGATAATTCAATCGGATTCACAACGAATAACAGAGCATAGTCCGAATTTGAACAGCACTCTAATATTCAAGTCGAAATCACGACGAATAATCAAAGTACAAGCTCAATTGAGCAGCACCTGGACTATCGTTGGATAGTTATAATCGATCGGACGATGAATCGTAATAATTATCGAGTTATTACCCTGATTGCGGCAGCGTTTCGATAATTGTGTGTGTGTGTTGGACTGTTTCTGTGATAACTCGCTCTACGTAACTCGGATTTACGTCGTTCCAAAGACAGAATTCAAGTCCCAACCCCCTCTATTTATACCCGAAATTTGACACCGTCGCGTAGCGCGAGGGGTACCCCCTATAGGTGTCGCGCTACGCGAGTGGTAACCTATGTTCATAGGGTAGCTACGTGTGTAACTAGGCTTGCTGTGTTGACAGTTTTATCAAATTCGATTTTGATTGAAAGTTATGAAGATAATCGTTGGCTAGGGTTTATCCCCCCCTGAGTTTTAGGGGCCCTGATCCTGATTCCGATTGTTCTGGAAATTTTAGGGTTAGTGCAGAATTACTTGGGTTTCTTAATTAGGGTTTCCTTAATAGCTAATTACCATCCTAATTATGGATTTTAGTGACAGTTGTTACAACCACCTCCTGAAAAACGTGAGCAACGACATCAAGAAGATCCAGAGGAGCGGGTGATCGCTGGCCTCGCCACATCACCTATCAAGAATAAACACCGGAAAAACTGTCGTGCTTGACAGCAGTCAACGTTTAGGTGACTTAACACCGTGAAGAATCAAAATTCCACCACACCAGACGGCAGTCAATGTCTGCAGGTCATGTGTGCAAGAAAAATATGTAATGTAGTACTGCTGTAAACAGGGGCTACATGCCTAACGAATTTGCTAATACAAGCGCTCTTTACATATTGAATTCTTACTCTACAATATTTCCTAGTTATAAATGCATGTTAAACTTTTGATTAGCACGAAAACACTGCAGTAAATTACGAGCTATCGAGTTATGCCTTCAAGGTTCTCCGCGAACAAAGCGAGACCGGGCAATTACACTCACACAAAGAACCACACTTACGTTTATCCGCGCTAACTTGACCAAAGTTTCTAGCAACAGTGCAACAATTGTAACTCGAAAAATGGAAAGCAAAACGTAAAGATGATATTCAAAAGGCGCAAAAGCGCAACCATTACAAACCATTGTGTGTTATACAAGCGCGACCTAGCAAAAAAGGTTACATTTAAAATCTAAAAACAAAGCTACAAGGCACAAAGCCTGTTAACACTATTCGGGTCGATCACCATCCCCATCGTCATCACCACCATCAGCGCCGTTGCCACCACCTTCACCATCATCGCCCGCCGGCTCCTCCTTGTCGGATACTTCAACCATCTCGTGATCAAATCCATCACAGGCAAAGCCAGATGATCATATGCATGCTCAGCACGGGTCAACGCCGCATTAGCCTCATCAGCCACTGAGCAGTGACTTGTGTCAAACCCTTGCCCAAAAATCTCCTCAGCATGTTGCGCACATTCTAGATAACCTCCACGATGACCAACCGCGCGCGAGGCATCTATAAGAGCAGCAACAGTTCCATCTAGCTCCCCTGCATTCAAGATGGAGTTGGCCATCTACAAAAAAAAGAGAGGAATCAGAAGCTGTTTCATAATAAATAAAACATGTGTTAGAAAGAGGCAGTACCAGCACTAATCCCCTGCCACGCAGCCATTCCGCCTCCGAAGCCAAGGTATCCACAATGCCCTGGACCTCAGCATAATTATTTTGCGCCACATTAAGGGCGGAAGAACTAATGGCGCGTGCCTCCTCGGCCTTTCGCTTGGCTTCCTCGGAAGTAGTAGCTTTGGACTTTTCAGCTTCAAGATCGATCTCCAATGACTCGTTTTTCTCAACCTGCTCTTGCAGGCGACGCTTCAACTCAGCAATTTCAACGTCCTTGGCAGCTAGATCTTTATCCTTGCCAGACATTTGCGCTTTAAGCTCAGCCTACGAGAGGCAAAAGACTTAGAAAATTCTACAAGCTAAAACATGAGCAAAAAAGGATAATAACATACCTCAGCCTACTCCTTAGCAACTTGCGCACCTTCCACTTTCTTCTTTAATTCCGCAACTTGACTCTCAAGATCGGTAATCTTAGCACGAGCCACATACATGCACTCATTATCTTTGGCGCAAATCGCCTTCCAGTCGGCACGCTCCTTTGCTAGGAGTTCTTCAGCAGCGCGGAGTTTGCCCTTAAGGCCCTCACGGCCCCACTCCTCCGCTTTCTTGTCCGTTTCAAACTTCGCCTTCTCCTCATCAAAGGCAGCTTTTGACTTCTCAAAATTCTTGACTTGCTTTAACAACCGTTCACGGTATTTCTCCCAGTCTTCCCTTTCCCTGACCATGGTTCGCCACTCGCGAACGATCTGATGGTTAGCAGCACGAGTGTTGGCTTCACCAACAACATAAGAATGATATAGAGCACTGTGGGTTTGCTCCCTTTGTCGGTTAACCTCACCAGGAGGAATGGAATTCAGAAGCCAGTCGTGGCATGGCGCGAATTCCAAAAAAGTGTCCTTCTGTTTCAAACCCCATGGCGGTTGGTGCGGAGCGTCGCCTCGACCCTCCTCCGTATAAGACTTGTAATAGATGTCTCCCAGGGTATCCATAGGACCTATGGGAGAATGTGGCATCGCACCTTGCCTCCCCGCGCCAGCTTGACCAGCAGCGAAACCAGCGCTTGCACCACCAGCAGCAGCAGTTTGTTCCTTAGCAGCTGGACCAGATTCCCCAGCAGAAGTTATCTGGGCAGTTTGAACGGGGGCTTTGGTGGGCAAGGGCTTAACAGGTTTCTCCACCTCCGAGCCTTTCCCCCTCGCATGTATGGGCTGGTCAAGACCGGTGATACGAGTTGCCTCTGGACCCTGCGCCTTATCGACAGGGATAGCGCCAGTAACCTCGGGCTCCTCGGGCTCAGTGAGAGGCTTATCAGCAACCTTTTTCCTCTCCACCTCCTTCTCCTTCACAGGCTTTTCAACAGCTTTTCTTTCTCCTTCGCAGATTGAGGAGCCATGAAAGGTTTAATAGTAACCTTGGTGACTTTGGGCCTTTTAAGCGCCGGCTCCGAAGGTTCCGTAATGGTGACACCCTTCTTCTCAGGGGCCTTCTTTTCAGCCTCTGCAGAAATGAAATGTTAGAAAAGAGTAAAGGGAGGTTTAAGGAAAAAACAAAACACTAACCAGGGGAAAATTTGTAAAGTGAGCGCAAGTTACTCCTTTTTCCAATCAGAGGAGCGCCGCCAGGCTTCGACATCATGGAGGCCCCAAGCGCAGCCGCCCTGCTCCTCTTCCTAATCAGCTGCAGCGCAGCCTCCTCTTCAACCTCCTCTTCTACCTCCTCTTCGTCATCTCCCTCTCCATGCGCAGCAGAAGAAGGGGTGATCCCAGCATCCGGGTTGCGAGAACCCACGCTCCCAGAGCTTCTTGAACCTGCAGCTCCCGCCTTCTTCTCGCCTATGCGCGACAAACCCTCAAATGAATCACTTATAAGAACATAATCTTCTAAGCTACTTTGTCGAAGGCGGAAGGTACCTTTATCAGCAACTACAGTGGTTGCGCGACTACTTTCACTTTTCCGGCTAGTCACGTCAGCATCAAGGGTGACGCCTTTCTTCTTCTTCGGTTTCTTCTTCTTCTCCTCCGGGTCAATACCTAAATCGTGCAACACACCTGCAAAGATGGTAGAGCAGGAACTTAACTCACCATTGGAAGATCCGACAGACTCCTCGCTGGAGAGATAAACAATCTCATTCCCAGCAAAAGTCAAAGCGCGCAGAGGGCGAGGTTTAGGAATATGCGCACCTTCAGTCGAGGTAGGTGGATCGGCAAAAGCATCAGCAACCGGCTACATGAAGTAACCCTTGATCTGGTCGTACCAATATTCCTCCCCCGCTCTAAATGGACGCGCGCCCATTAACCCTCCAAAGGTTGAGAAGGCGGCTTGGTACAGTTGCACTTCTGCACGCGCAGGTACACGATTAAAAACAGGCTACAAAGGAAATTAAAGTCAAAAGGAATGAAGTGACTAACCTTGGTCATTAAGCTTCAGAACCGGAACATCCTTGCTATCCGGCGCCCATTGATCACTCATGCCCGCCGCCACCAGAACATTCTCACCAAACACCCGGTTTAGGGTAGGAGTAAGCTGTTGATATCAATTCTCATGCTTTGGAATTGGCAGATCTTCCTTCAATATCAGCTCAGACCAGGCGCGAAAGGTCATGGCGATCGGGATAACCTCCTCGCAATTATAAAAGAACTTTGGTTTCCAGTCATGGAAACTCTTGGGAGGATTCAGGAGTATCTTCTTTGCTGCACCTCGACTGGCAAAAGAATAGAATCCCATATTCCTAATGAGCTGATAGAAAACCCGGAACCTTTCCACAGTAGGTTCAATATCATGAGCTCGACAAAGGAACTCGAAGTGTCGAACTCGGACCATCCCAGGAGGACTCATCTGGGAGATATCGAACCCATAAAATCGAAGAATGTGGGCCATAAAATTGGTCGCTAGCAACCGGAAGTTGCCCTGATGGAAGAAATCTTCAAACAGAGTAATATAACCTGGCGGCGCATCGGCGGCCGTTTGATTCTGGCCGTTTGATTCTGGCCGGGGTATCTTTCTCAAATGGAATTCCCTACGGATTCGACGTTTCCGATGTCTAGCGATACCGATACCGAGTCGTCTTCCGACAACGACACGCTAAACTATTTTGTGTCGGTGTATAACGAGCTTGATGCCGAGTCGTCCCGCCCAAAGAAGAAGATGGTCGACCGTGATCGTATAAGTGCCAACGAAGTTTTGATGAACGATTATTTTGTGGAAAACCCGCTATACAATGCCGAAACGTTTAGAGATCGGTTTTGTTTACCCAAAGAATTATTTTTAAAGATTGTTGGAGACATCGAAGCAAGCGAGGAATGGTTTCAAGAACGTTACGATGCGAGGGGCAAACCAAGTTTCACGCCGATACAAAAATGCACGTCCGCCATTCGCCAACTAGCGACAGGTAACCCACCCGATCAATATGATGAATACCTAGCTATGTCTGAAAGAACTTCACGTGAATGTTTGCAATTTTTTTGCAATGCGGTCATTAAGTTGTATGCTAACGAGTTTTTACGTAAACCGACGAGCCACGACATCTCACGTATTTACGCCGCACACGAGGCTAGATGGCATTTTCCCGGGATGCTCGGTAGCATCGATTGTACACATATCGAGTGGAAAAATTGTCTAAGAGAGTTGCGAGGGGCGTATGTGAGGGGAGACATCAAAAGACCAACCATCATACTAGAAGCGGTGGCGTCGAATGATTTATGGATTTGGCATTCGTATTTCGGTGTTCCAGGTTCAAACAACGACATCAATGTGTTGCACACGTCGCCGTTGTTACAAAGCGTAACGGATGGTACCGCACCTTCCTCTCCTTTCTATGTTAACGGTCGACATTACAGACGAGGCTTTTATCTTGTGGATGGTATCTACCTGTCTTGGTCTGTTTTTGTGAAAGCTCCCTCATTTCCTGTCGAGGCTAAAGAAAAGGCGTTCAAAAAATTGCAAGAATCGGCAAGAAAAGATGTTGAGAGGGCATTTGGTGTTTTAAAGGGTAGATGGGGTATACTACACCGACCGGTTCGTTCGATGACCAAGAAATCAATTCATAGCATAGTGTATGCATGTATCATATTGCACAATATGCTGATCAAACACGACGGGCGTGCAATATCCCCGAATTGGGTGCCGGATCCTCCTACGCAAGTTCAAGTTCCACAAGATATCCATTTACAATTGCGTAACGAAGAAACTCACTTTCGGTTGAGATTCGATTTAATCGAACTAGTAGGTTCTCTAGGTTTGGAGTTTCCGGATTCGGATGAGGAGTAGGTTTTTTTTTTTTAATTGTATGTTTCTAGTATGTTAAATTGAAGTAGTATGTTTTAAATTTAATGAAATTTTTAATTTTAGTGTTTTATTGTTAATTTCTAATTTAAAATAAAAAATTAAAAAATTAGTGAAATTTATAATTTTAAAATGAAAATTAAAAATAAATGGGAGTGATAGAATTCCATCACTAGTGATTCCACCCCTCCTACATTTCTATCACTAGTGATGGAAATTTGGTTGATGACATGGCATAATTTTATTGGACATTGAGAGTGATAGATTCTATCACTAGTGAACCACCCCTAGTCCCCTAAGACGGGTAGCAAATTTTCTTTTGAAAGCGTTTCATTAATTTGGTTATTCTTTAATTTCAAAAAGACACATAATAAAATTAGCAAGGTGATACTAAATACACCCCCCCCCCCCCCCACACCACCCCACAACTCTTATTTATGTCAAGTATTTTAATATAACTAGAGGGATTGCCCATGCTTCGCACGAGGCTTTCAAGTGGTATCAGTCCGGCTTGATACAATACCACACTGAATATAGCAACCAAAAGATATGTGTATTACATCGATCGAAAATAATAAAAAACAAATACCGGTATTGATGTTCGACCAATATCAGTTCGGTTCGTCACAACTTACTATAGACTAAGGTATCAATTACGAATACAACTTAGTATTCAACGATTTTTTTTACAGTCATGTCTAGAAAATCATAAAAACACCAATCATGCATCGACCATGCTGCCATGTTGGGTATGATGTTGTCAAACAATATCAAGATTAAAGATGCAAATAATATAAGAATTGTGGTCGATAGATAATTTAGTCGTAGATTGATTGTTCCAATAGTTGAACGAACTGAAGTACTGAACCAAGCAACAGGAACAAAACGATCGATACATGGTTTGATCGTGGATCATCTTGTCATGATTAATCAAGTTAATCCTCAAATTCTCAAGTCAATAACATTTCTAAACTTTCTTAGTACACACGACATGTCAACATAAGACTATGGGGTGTGGGGCGTGGGTTGGGGCGGCGGATTGGCTTTAACGCTGGCCACACCACACCGGCCAAGCGTTGGGCATGGCGTTGCCCGCTTGGCGTGGGGATTGTGCCTGGTGTGGGGCGGGGGGGCTGGGTGACATGACGGGCTTTGGTTGACTGGTTCAGTGTAGCCGTTGCCAAACGGCTAGTTTATATTAAAAAAATATTTACATATTAAACATTTATAAACACCCTCGTCCCAAGCTCAGTCCGATGCTCGTGATCAAGAGTTTGATCTTAATCTGGATGATTTTGATGATTCTCCTTCCTGCCCACCCAGTAGAGACACGTCAAAAAAGCGGTCTCAAAGATCGAGATTGGGTTCGGCCTCAGGTAAAGGGTTGTACTCCGACCACTTGGAAGATCTTAATACCAAAATTGATACATTTAATTTGCTCCAACAACAAAGGATCGAGATCAGGAAAAATATCCATGCGTCGTTCGATAAAAAGATATCTCTAAAAGAAAAACGCGAAGATATGAAATTTCTCGACATGCCCGTCGATCACCTTACCGGCTCACAATTGGGATTGACGTTGGAATAAAAGAAGAAACAGTGAAAAAATATAATATAGAGTAACTTTTATGTAGTTTTTAATGATGTACATTATTTAAGTCAGTTTATGCATAAACCAACTAATTACTATGAGACTTTTTAAATAATTAAAGAATTCATTTAAAAGGTATACTTTTTAATAAAAGTAAAACTTTTAAGTTGAAAGCATGTGCTAACTCTGATTGGGGCAAGTGTTTAGAATCAAGAATATCCATAATTGGGTTCTGTATATTGTTAGGTAGCTCAGTAGTTTCATAAGAGTATAATGAAGGCAACTATATCACAATCTATAGCAAAAGTTGAGTATCGCACAATATGTGTTGCAACATGTTAAATAATTTGGTTGATAAATGTTTTGAGTGAACTAAAGTGTTAACATAAACCTTCCAGTGTCATTGTTGTGATAAGACCGCCCGTAATGGGGCATTTGTTTAAAAAAAAAATTCAAAAAAAACGCTCGAAAACGCCCCCCATCCATTACACCCCGGCGTGATGAGGCGTTTTTCGACAAAAAAATTGGCCCGACGTGTTTCAAAAAACGCCTAAAATTGAATTGGGAAAAGAGAATTGACCGTTGGCAACGGTCATTTGTTTATTTATTTTTTTTTAATTCCAATATAAATACACTATATATATTACCCACTTGTTCATCATTTTTTATAAAAAAAAAACCCACTTGTTCTCTCTACTACTTCTACAATTTATAAAAAGATGCATCCATTCCGACCCCCATTTGGTGTCCCCTCAAGACCCATGAACCCGAACACAACCCACCGCAACAACCCTTTAACCTTCAAAGCATGGAACCGAACATGTTAACGTACGCGACTCGAGGTTTCGGAGGACCCCCAAATTGGTAACTTTTATATATTTTTTTTACTTATTTTTTTCGTCTATTTTGTTTTATTTTTAACGTACGTCTTTATATTTCAATTTGTAGCAAACTTTCAAAAGGGCCCAAAATTTTGGAATAGAGTTCGTGCACTCTTTTATAGCACGTGGGGTAAGGGCGAGCATCGTAACAAAGATTCCATTTCTAGCAAATGGACCGACATCAACAACAAGTGTCACTCCTTCCAAGAAGTGTATCAACGTAACTACGATAATCGCCCGAGCGGAGAAGGTGACGTCGGGGTTTTAACGAAGGCTTTGGAAGAGTACGAGAGAACGAAATGCCCTTTCCCGTACTATAAGTGTTGTGATCTACTACGAAAAAGTCCAAAGTGGGTGGGCGTAATGACCATGACGTCGAGTAGTAGACGTCGAGCTAAACGGTCAAAAACATCATCCTTCGTTGACCCTGAAACACCGACTTCCGATGCCTGCAATGTCGATCTAAATGAGGTTGTGGACGTTGACGAGCAACTTGAAGAAGAGTTGGCCCGACCGCCCGGTAGAAGAAAGGATAAGCGAACCGGGAAAAAACGGTGGAGTCGTCTTCCGATCTCGAATTGAAGGAAGATTTCGAGGAGATGAACCGTCGTCTCCAAGACATTCGAGACCTCGGCCACCAACGTTTGGAGACTATGAAAGAACGCGTCGCCGAAACCAAAAAGTTTAACGAGATGCAAGAGGCGAGGCAAATGGAAAAGGACATTGAGTTTTTGTCCAAACCCATCAACCACCTCTAAGGCGACGCGTTGATCCTTGCGCAAATGCATCGCCAAAAATTCGGGAAAAATATGGACACTAGATCATCATCCTTTTTTTTAACTTTATTTTTTTTATTTCCGTTTTTTTTTATTTTGTTTTTTTCCGTTTTTTTTATTTCAAGTAGTGTAATTTTTTTTAAATTAGTGAAGAATTTTATGTTTTAAATTTAAAAAAATAAATAATTGTGTAATGATTGCATGGGCGTTATTAGGCATTATTCTCACTACGGCACTTTTGCAATAATGCCCAATAATGCCCACATGCTGACTGGACTGCCACATGACAGAAACGCCCCATGATGGGGGCATTATTGAGCTAACCACTACACATGGTCTAATTGTGTAGCAATTTCAATTGTTGCTAATCCTGTATTTAATGACAGTACTAGACTAAGCACTTTGAAATAAATGTTTTCTTTTTAAGAGTAAAGATATCAACTGGTTGTATTAAAACTGTAGGTGTTAATTCAAGTAATCAACATGCATATGTTTTTACAAAAAAGTTTGTTAATAAATCAAAATGAGAAAATGTACAAATTGCTTAACATGTTTGATGTTTTTGGAAATTGAATTGAGGGGTGTTGAAAATTATCATACTAAATGACCCCTACCAATTCAATTTCTTATTTGTTTTATTGGCAATTGTATTAACTAAAGGTATTTTATAATTGCTTGAGTTATTAATGTATTGAAGAAGTATAAAGTCAAATGCGCTGAGCAACGCTGATGGGCTTTCGTTATAAATTTTGCGAGTTAACACGTATCAACGTGTGTGTGGGGTTCAACATTTTTTCGTCTATTTTTCCCCGTTTGAGAGGCCCATCGCAACGCGTCTATTTTTTCCCGTTTGACAGGTTCGTCGTGTAAGATTAAATATATTACGTATTAATATTTAATCTATAGCCATCATAATCATTTACATTATAAAGATCAAAATATATTAGAACCTATTAAGATAATTAGTTGGTAATTGTTGATGGACCATATTACCCTTATTAACTAATTAGGGTTTCCTCCTGGGTGCTTATATAAGGAGAGTTATGTGGAGGTTATGGGGTTACTCAGTTACACAATTACACCACCCCATTAGCTATAACATCATCACGAAACCTCCTCTCCTAACCGATACCCTTTTCGGTTTCTAAGTCCCCATCATCAGTTAGCACCCTAAGGAGGAACCAGATCACCTTGACAAAGATGTCGAACTCCATGTCGTCTTCTCTCACTGGATTCTCCTCTGCACTGTCTGCGGTGACAGGTATGTTTATATTGTTTTCCTTCATGCACAAACAGAACTGAACCAACATGTGGTATCAGAGCATATGTTGATTAGTCAGTTCTGTTTTCGTATCCATAATTCTGGGATTGAAACTTGGAAAACGGAATTTTTTGAAACCTTATGAACATAACAGCCGATTTCGAGTCATGGAGATCGACTCGAGATCTCTGTTTTCGGGGAAAAGATTAATTATTTGTTCACCGAATTAACTGGATTACGTTTTTTAACCGAAATCTATTTAGAAAAAAACTAATAAAATTCAGGTTTCGGGTTCCAGAATTTATGTTTTATGTTTTAGGGTTCATCATGTTCTTGAGAAAATTCGAAGTATTCTGTTATGTTTTGGAATGATTTAGGATTAATGGGTGTTTTTTCCATGTTTGATCTAATTTTATCTTTTAATTTTTATTCGAAACTGTTATTAGATAAACAGTTATTATTTTCGAAATATGTTGATAAAATTAGATCACTTTAAAACAGGAAATAATATCCCATAATCCCTTAATTTCGAATTTTCGGTTATGATATCACAATTAACAGCTGTAACAGGAATTTTCGAGATCATCAGGTTGTTACTCGAGTCCGTAGTTGCGACTCGCAACCATAACGTCATTACTCGAGTCTGTAGTTGCGACTCGCAACCATAACGTCATTACTCGAGTCCGTAGTTGCGACTCGCAACCATAACGTCATTACTCGAGTCCGTAGTTGCGACTCGCAACCATAACGTCATTACTCGAGTCCGTAGTTGCGACTCGCAACCATAACGTCATTACTCGAGACCGTAGTTGCGACTCGCAACCATAACGTCATTACTCGAGACCGTAGTTGCGACTCGCAACCATAACGTCATTACTCGAGACCGTGGTTGCGACTCGAAACCTCATTATTTTAAGCTGTTTAAATGTGAACTAAAGAAAACTTAGTTAATTTATGAGGATCAAATAATGTTTTACAAAACCAAAATGGCTTTACTTGAATGAGCTTCTGATGTATCATTTCTGGCCAAAGCTGACTTGATGCATCTACTTATCATCCAAGTATTACGAAAGCTATGTTGTGTGTGCATCATAAGCATGAATGTCTTAATTTCTGGCCAAAGCTGATTTAATTCATTCATAGATGGCATACTCAACAAGTGCATAACTAAAGTGATTGTCTCAATTTCTGGCCAAAGCTGATTTGTTACAACCACTTTGCACATATGCTTAAATGATTACACTTCTGGCCAAAGCTGTTTTGTCTTCGTTTAAGTAGAACTTTAAGTAGTCTATTATTTTGATGTTAGTAATAGACATATCACAACCTCTTCACATAATGATCCTTATATTAATGATCCTCAATTAATTTTTTATGATCTTTTCGTCTGCCTTATTCTTAGTACCCATTATTTTACTCACTATAATTTTCTTCTATAAGTCTATATCTAATCCACTCTAATTCTTGAATCTAAAATGTTTTGCTTTATTTAAAGTTTCTATAAGAATTAGCTCTTAAAATTAAATCTTTGATTATCTCTTAAGACACGATAATTCTATTGCTCTCTTCTGATAAAGCACTACAGAAGAAAAGTAGAGCATGATGATTAGGATAAATCGAACATGATGTCTCTTATGATAATCAAGAACTCTCTAACATAATTGCTATCACTAAAGTTATTCCAGATTAAGTTTTTCCTAAGACTAATCTATAATTGTGGAATAATCACAAGAACTCCTAAGGTGCATGTCTTCATTTAAAATTATAAATTATAAGGTTAAGTGGTATATGTGAATACATTATAATGTACAATACCATGACCCATAAAGTTAAGGGCTTACGCATGAAAATAAGTACATTTTTCCAGTACATTACATACTAAGATTTTCACTTGTACAATTTGATGCCTTATAAATCAGCTATAACACTCAAAAATACCAAAGTATAACGAGTGTGTTGATAAGCAACATATGTACATAGAAATAAATGTTTGAAACTGGAAAATAAGATGTTATTCACCTTACAACCACTAAAACCTTAAGAGAGGATTGTCCTAAGGTCCATAGACAAATTACAAGTGCTAATCCCAACGTTAAGGTTCTTCAAGGGAAAATCTCACTGCATAATTATGTCATTAGACTAGGCATAAGCAACGAGACTATCCATTATTCTAAAGAACAGTTGGATAAATTAATTAGATAGTAACTTACTAATGATATTTAAGTCTGATAATTTTAATATTCCAATTAACACATGATTAGTTGACTCTAGTTCCATACGTTTCCTTACCAGAACTTGACAAATAACTAACATGAGAGTTAGTGACAAAATTAAATGTTAAGACTATAAGAACCATAATGAACAATCTTCCAACAACGTTCTTCGATACTTTATATGTTCTGAAGATTAATCAGAATATAGTATCATAATTAAGCAATGTTATGAAGATTGTGAGGTTTGCATAGTCAACATAAAGTCACACTTACCTTAAACTCTCATCTTATTTGTTCTAAATATCTGGATTGAAACATTACTAAGATGAAACTAGATGATACCTTACTTTTTCACAACTTTTGCCATCATGCTAATGAAAATTTGACAAAAGGAAAATGAGAGTTATAAATTTCATCCATTAGAACCAAAATTCATGAGAAATCATGACATGGTTAATGAGGATGATTTTTCCATCTAATCTCATTTTAAGTGATTTTAAATCATGATGTTAAAGCCCTAAATATTACTTGGCTTAAGGAATAAGTATGGGTCCATCATCAGTCATTCATTGACATTCGTGGAACTTATTCCAAATGGAATATTCAGACATAATTCATTTATCATTTAACAGACTATCAACTTGTATCTAAATTTTGTCGCATATGGTACACGATCTTAGAATAAATCTATTCATATATATACTTAATAAGATTTTATTAGATATGTCCCTAAAGTTTCTTCTGATATCTGGACATTAAAGAAATCAAATAAAGTCTAACATATATGTGATAGGTTCCCACGTCACGTAGCTCATTGACACTTCTCTTGTAGCATTCTAGAGATATTAAAGATCAGTGGGAGCATTAAGTGTCTTAATAATAACTTGCAATAGTTGCAAGAGGTGGGGGAGTGAAAATTTTACATTACCTAAATTTACACCTCTTGTACAAGATACCGCTCCATCACGACACTGTTCCATCAATACTTGTCTCCTTAAAATCTAATGCTACTCTTACAAAAGTTTCATTGTTGCTTAATTGTGGGCACACTTAGATTTCTTACCTAAACTAACGTAATCCTCAACAAGAGAGATCACAACGACTAACGTCATTAATTTGTTCTCTCTATTAGAATTTGTTGGTCGTTAAATATTGACCATAAGCATGCTGAGTTCCTAAAGATTTCCTAAAGATTTCCAAGGTTAGTGGGAGCAGTCAAAGTCCTTATCATGATTTGCAAGGAATACAAGAGGCGGGGGGAAGAGTGTCATTAAATTTCACTCCGAATTTAACTCCGATTACACCTCTTGTACACCTTACTGCACCAACTCTTACAAAACTTAGAATGAAAATGATAGCAACCAAACCAAGAGCTAATCCATAAAGCTGAAACTTTTAAAACCCAATAATCAACTCAGGAGGTCATCTAGGTTTAAAAACCTACTAACTTTGATGATTACGTAACCTCCCTAATGAAGTTGAAATGGATTTTGGAAATGTTTACTGATCCAATCTCTTCTAATTAAGCTATTAGTGTCAGTCAATCTTCTAAATGGAATAAAACAGTTTTCTAGTAAAACTGATTTTATGTGTTCGTGTAACGTTTGGGTTTTGATTGAATTACCTAAGAGTGTTCATAAATAAATCAAATCCTAATATAAGCGTTAAGACACTAAGAAGCATGATTGATTGTCAAAGGTCATACTTAGGAAGAGATAAATTATCAAAGTTTTCTTTGAGGATCATCACTGTTCTAGTAGATTATAATAGTTTAAAGCTATATTAGATGAACATTAAAAGAATTTTCCCTAACAATGGCTGACACATTTACATGTTCATTAGATAACAACCTAAAGTTTTAAACTGAAGGTTAAAGAACATTTTATTTGTAAGCCAATAATATCCATGTATGGGTTAATGCAAACATCATAATGTGATGAAAAGCTAACGTAATTATTTTCATCAAGAATCAGGTGGATTAATGAACCTACCTCAAGATGAGTGGGAGCAACTAAGATAAACTTGTCTATATAGACGATATTCTCTTGACAAGTATATGTTACATAAGTCAAAGCATTGTTAACACAAACTTTGATATAATAGATCTCAGAGATGTCTCTTATGTAATAGATATCATAACGTACTGAGATAGACCAAATGGGATATTAGTTTCGTTCCATAAGTTTAACATTAAATGGGTCCTTACATATGTAACAAACAATACTGCTCTCCTTAAGAGGATAATAGGATAAATGAGATTATTTAGTTACGCTTCATTAATTGGAAGCCTTATGTAAGTTCAAGTCTATACTCGTTTAGATATTACTCACATTGCAACACACTAGATATGTCTAGATTAATGTGTAGCATCTAATGGAGTATTACAATATCTTAAAAAGAAACGAGAGACTACAATTTAAAGAAGAAGTGAGAATTAAAACCGGTTTATTACTCTACCTTTGAGATATTCAAAGATGATAAAATGTAATTTCGGGTATATCTTTATGTCAGCAGACAAAACCTATTTTATGGAGGAGTCATAATGCACTGATATTAACAACCTAAGTTATAACGACATAACATAGTCACTAAATGTTGTTGGAAATTTATCAGTGGACTCATAAGTTTATTAACTCCATATAATTAATGTTTTGAAGAATTAGTGTGATAAAGTCAGCTACCATAACTCCTTGAACAGTAGCAGTTCAATAGGTGCTGCATTAAGTTTCGATACGCAATTAATTATTCGTTTATGAACGAATTGAGGAAACTAAGTTTTGTATCGAATACATTCATGATATGCTTAAGGATCCTATAACTGAAGGGCTATTACCCATAAGTCTTATTAAGAGAGCTCATAGACGGGTATTAATTAATGGCCATGCGCAATTGCATATCGTACTATGAATGTCTAAGTATTAGTTAATTTTTCCTCATCCGTTTGGTTTTGTATGTCTCTAAGAATATGTCAAGCTAGCATAATGGCATATAGACAAATATAGTTACAAATCAAACAAAGGGCTTACGTGTATTTTGATCATGATGATTAGGTTTTAAATTAAGGCTATAGTATGATTAATGGGGGTCCTGAGTCGCATAATGATTCAACGGCTGTATTTTTCTGCTATAGTACTTGTTTAAGGCTAAAATGAGTGTTAACTCCTGATCAGGCTTATCTAATACTCATAGTAAATGATTACTCGGCTAAGTGGGAGAATGTAAGATTAAATATATTACGTATTAATATTTAATCTATAGCCATCATAATCATTTACATTATAAAGATCAAAATATATTAGAACCTATTAAGATAATTAGTTGGTAATTGTTGATGGACCATATTACCCTTATTAACTAATTAGGGTTTCCTCCTGGGTGCTTATATAAGGAGAGTTATGTGGAGGTTATGGGGTTACTCAGTTACACAATTACACCACCCCATTAGCCATAACATCATCACGAAACCTCCTCTCCTAACCGATACCCTTTTCGGTTTCTAAGTCCCCATCATCAGTTAGCACTCTAAGGAGGAACCAGATCACCTTGACAAAGATGTCGAACTCCATGTCGTCTTCTCTCACTGGATTCTCCTCTGCACTGTCTGCGGTGACAGGTATGTTTATATTGTTTTCCTTCATGCACAAAGAGAACTGAACCAACACGTCGCAACGCCATTGGGTCCTATATCGACTTAGTTGTTCTATTCTATGTTTTATGTTTCGGTCTAATTTCTTCGCTTTAACACGCCGTAACGTACGTGCACGATTCAATAATTTTACGTCTACTTTTCGTCGTCTGATGTTATTTTTTCCTTGTTTATTTATTCGTTAGGAGCTTTTTCAATGTTTATGGTCACTTACAGTGATTGGCATAATACTAGTTAATACTTAATAACTAGATCCAAACTCTTGATAAATGATAAATCACGATGATTATTTCTTAAATTTTTAATGGAGATCATTTTTGTAAAATATTTTAGCATAAATATGGGGAAGACAAGTTATAAAAATAGAAAAAGGGAATGGAATGGAAACATTCCCATGTTATCCACCTCAAATTCAACGCCTTTTCTCCCAAATATTTGTCTCTATCTATGTTTTTTCTTCATTAATATTTAAAACTAGCAGGGTGCCTGCGAGATACGGCGGGGGCGATATTTTGCATTGCGACACTCGTTTCTGGTAGTTTTCTTATTCGTATAATATTTATGATAACATTATTGTGGTGGATATACGTCATAAGTTTACACATATGTAAAAGTTTTGTTATTTTATAAAAATTAATAATCAAAAGACAAAAAATATTGTTTTTTTTTGTATAAAAATTAATAATCAAAAGACAAAAAATAAAAGATAAGTTGTTATAATTGTAAAGTTTGTTTATTTTATTGGTTAAATTATAAAGTATAATTTTATTCTTTAAAGTTCATAACTTTTTCTAAATATCCACATAGTACCCACCCAATAAACTTTAAGTTTAAAATTTTCGTTTTTATAAAAATAAAGAATAGTATTTGACTCGTAAGTACGTTTTAGAGCTTTAACTTAAATTGTTAAATTTCGGTTTTTTTTACAAATATAAAAAATGTATATTTTTATAAGATTTCAATAACTGTTTTTATAAAAAATAGAATGATAAGAGTTTTTATCTTTATTAACTTTATATCATACTAAGTTCAAATTTTTAGTTCCTAACTAATCTTATCTATATGAGTCTACTTTTAACTAATAATCCCTAAAAATATGCAACACAATCTACTACTATGTATCTAGTCAAGTTGGTAAATGATCATTTTAGAACTGACTAATATTATCTATAACAATATAGTTTAACTTATAATTCCTAAAAATTTGCAACCCAGTTTAGAATTTTTTTTATCTAGTAAAGATTCTAAATTTCTGAAGTATTTTATTTATATTACTTGTTATAAAAATGTTAATGAAATAATTATTTTTTTATTAACTTTATATCATAGTAAGTTCAGTTTTTTAGTTTAGCTTTAAAGTTTATTACTTTATTACTTTTTAATTAAAAAATGCAAATTATTAGATTAACATTCAAGAATAACTGCAATATTTTATAGTTTCAGCTTTACTATATCTAACTACAATATCTATTTATTGCAACTTTAGGATATTAACTTATATAAGTTCAGTTGACTTATAGGATATTAACTTTATTTTGAACTTTATTAATATGGTTAATAGCTGCATTATATTAACACCAAAGATAAAGTTCAAATATAAAATAAACTTTATTCATACGTCTAAGTCAAACATAACAACTGAAAATGAAAAAAATATATATAAAAACACTTGATAAATTTCATATTAGACTGCAGGAAATTTGTCCGTTTCTGAATTGACACTTGACGTATTTTTAATCGGGTTTTCTGGTTTGTGCTTGAATCGACAGTATCTTCTAATTCCTCTTCTTTGTCATTGTCCTCAGAATCGTCTAAATTAATAACCTCACTCCATTTTCATTAAGAGAGTCTCTTGGATCTCTTACTTTGAGTCTCAAACTTCCGATCCCTAAAAATGACAAAAATTGAATACAAAAGTTAAAAAAAGATTAAATAAACCTTAAAATTACATCTTCACTAAATTCACATTGAAAATTAGACTTGTATGGATTAAACATTGCACCATAAAAAATAATATCAATACTTTTATCACCATCATCCTGCAATAAAACACACATATAATAACATAACGAACATGTTAATATGAAAGATACACGCAAAAATAATACTTAAAATCAGCAAATCAATACCTTAGAATCTTGTTCGACAAATGTGTTGTTTAAATTGACATGTTCATCATGCAACTGAATCTGAAAAATCAAATAAGTTAACATTCACATAAAAGTAAATAAAAGAAAAAAAAATATTCACTGCTGCGATATAATAAAACTGACATTTCGCAACAATTGAATTCAGAACTGGATTCATTTTTTTTTTAACTTTGTTTAGCAATAGATATAGGAGTGTCCTGCTATATTTGTAGTAGTAACTATAGAAGTGAATTAGGGTTTAATTTTAGATTTGTCACCGCTTTATTTTGGAAGTTTGTTGCGGTTAGTTTTAAGTTTTTGTAAGATATAATAAAATAAAATGTGACACACAATATTTTCATTTTATGTTACGGTACTTTTAATTTCTTTTGTTTTTGTTTGCATAGATGGGGCCCATTTTTGTAGATTAGGCACATTAGATCACAAGTATTAATTACTTGTACATTAACGCATAATCGACTTGTACCTTTTAATCTGTGCGTCGATATTGAACAAGACAACTACCGAAACGTCGACAAAAATGTGTAGGTCGTCATGCTATCTTTGGATTTTTTTTAAACAGTATAGTTTATAAGATATGTCAAGATACGTAAAAAAAAATTATAAGTTTGTTATGGAGAGGTGAATTGTAACTAATTATCTATAATTTTGTTAAAACCTTAGGGATTTAAGTGTAATAATTTTAGGGGCTAAAAAATAAATAATGCTTAAAAGACCAAACTACCCTCATTTTAAGGGTCTTTCTATAAATAAAGAGGGGGAAAAGTTCTTATTTTTTGGGTATCTTAAAATGTCCCTCCCTCATGGATTATAATATAGTATAGATGCTTGATTTAATATTTGTCTCTATCTATGTTTTTTCTTCTTTAATCTTTAAAATGCTCGATTTTTTACATAGTATAAGCAAAACAGATTTGATACTTTTTTTTACGGTTAACAGAATCAATCTCAAGCACTCTTAAGGCACCCACTAGATCAAACAGAGTACTCCGAGAGTAACCCGAGTCCACAACCAATTTCGGGGAAACCCGATAACCCACCCGTCCGTAGGCACGGTGATGAAATTGCCGGTAAACCCCGTTTGGCTCAAGGATCGAACCCAAGTTTCCTTAAGTCTCCTATCATTGTCCACCAGTGCCTCACTCTGCACCAAGTCGGAGTTGAACTTACATCTTTCAAGAGAAATGCAAACTTCCAACACTTGATCCAGAGATCATTGGCATTTGATACTAATTAAACATAAAATGATTAAAAAGAATAATTTGTTTAGAGTATATGAAGATATTTTAAAGATACAAATTACTATGTTATCAGCAGTTTTTTTTAATAAATAAACTATTGAACCTGTAACAAAATGATTAAATTGAATACAACTGGACTAGTATGATTTAGATCTCACTAGATGTAGCAGAGAGATTCCATCTCCTTCCTTAATATAACCCCACATGCATTCATCATTCATAAGTCACAATTTGCTTAAAATACCCTAATATCATTTTTTTATTCTGAGGTCTAATTCATAACATTCAAACATAACTTGTTTAAAAAGGTTAATCTTGTATAAGATATGACCAACTTTATGTATGAATCACCCTAAACCTGAGGTTTCATCTGTTGAATTAATACATTTCAACATAATTTTTACATTGGAAAATTCATTATATACAACGAAAAAGTTTAAGAAGAACAAAACATAATATCCAAGTCAATTGGAAAATCCTCAAAGAGCCATAAAGGTCTAATAACAAATGGATGTGAGTCTCTAAGTAAGGTTGCCTTCACCTTCAAAAAGTGTTGTAAAAATCATGACTATTCAATGATTAATTGATGATCGGCCTCCTGCTGATTAAATTTCAACTAATACGTCTATTGATCGCTAGTCGGTCCAAGCCAGTGCTAGTTGACCCAAGTCCCAAGTCGGACTAGTCAGCCCAATAAAGTTACTTAAAATTTGGCCAAAAAAATGTATAATTAAGCCCATTTTCCATTAATCCCTACCCCAATACCTACAGCATCATTAATCCCAATTCCCATTGCATACTACAGCATTATCTTCCATTTTCTTTTTGAACTACTTTTAAGTTTTTTATTTGATCCTAGATCACCTATCATATTAAATGAACTTATTATTTTGGAGGTTTTCAACGGAATTATACACACGTATATAGCTTTAGTTAGTGTTACTATATTTAAGGTATACACATCTATTTGGTGTATACTAATCGTTATTCCCCACCTCACCGGCAGACTAGCGACTAGCGAGTTTTACAACATTGCCTTCAAGCCAAACTTGCCTTCGCCTACCCTCAAAGCATTCATATGCATATTAAAAGTCAGCTATCATGAAGAGTTCAAATTTCATAAAACATATTTGAAACTTAGCATAAAACATAGTACTTTCAGTATACATAACTTTGCATAAAACATAATAAATGCAAGGATTCGCAACTTTAAATAAACATAATTTAAGATGCATTATAAGTCAAACATTCAGGTGACTACTTTCCATACTATGACATTAAGATCAGATTATCATGTGAGTGACATCATCACTCCATGTCGTTAGTCGTCACGAATCTCCTTTAACTTGTAACCTGGATGTCGAGCCATTGGCAAGCCATGAAAGCACTGCCCTATAACATATGCTCATACGGTTAGTCATCTCTAACGTTAAGTTCGTTCATATCGTTAACTATCGCTAACGTCATCATAACATAACATATACTCATACAGTTAGCCATAGCTAACATCCGTTCATAACATAACGTTGTCTTAGAAAACTTCACCCTTTGAACAACATTTACATACGTCATATTTGTATTTTAATTAAGCATTTCGTTGGTCAATTGAAAACATATACTCACATACAACGAATGTTAGTTATAATGTTAACATGAAATCAATATTTACCTTTTTTTTGTTTTCTGTAGGTTTATAAAGGTATGTGAAAACAAAATAATTTTCACTTAACTTTTTAAATTCAAATATTTGTAAACCAATACCCTTAAAAAACTATACCAAAAATCCATAAGTTTATGTTTTCTTGACTTATACAGGTCTTGCCGTATTTTTAAAGATTTGAATATATTTTTTTATTAGAACGATACATAGAAAAACCACATGTCAAGAGGTTGTGTCCCTTAGCAGGGTCAAAGAAAAGTGCCCATGCGATGATCTGCAATACCCACGTTTGGACGTTATGTCAAAACGCTTTTCGGGTAATGGATTTTGAAAGTAATGTTTTAAAATGGTGCATTAAAAGTGTTACAAGGTATGTCCACTTTATAAATTTGATACAATGTTGTAATAGATTATTTTATGAATGGCTTTAAGCCATGGGGTATGGGGCTTGGGTTGGGGCATGGGTTGGTTGAAAACGCCCAAGCCACCACCCCGGGGGCTTGGGTTGGGCGTGGGTTTTGGGCGTGGCCCCCATTGGCGTGGGTTTGAAGCCGGGCGTGGGGCGGGCTAGTAAGTGACATGGCAGGCTCTCAATGGTCAAACCAAACTCATGCCCCCCAACCCAAGCCCCACCATACCCCATGGGCGTGGGTTTGAGTGGGGGGGGGGGGGGGGCGGGGGGCTCCCATTACACGTGTCAACCAATGCCCCAACCCAAGCCCCACCATACCCCATGGTCTTATAGTTATGCATCAAAACCATCAGGTAAAACTTTTTAATTGTCAGACAGAGATACACAACCTGGTTTTTTAGTCCAAATGGTTTTCGTCAACACAAGTCTACCGGTTTTTGCCCAAACCAATTCTGCTTTTGAAAGCAGTTTCCAAGAGGAAATGGATCGGTTTGGTTTTAACTGCCTTCATCGGAGTTCTCAACCAATATCAAACGTACGGTTTCACAAACTGGTTTTTGGTGTGACTTGGTTTCAGTTTAGGAACTGGTTTCAGTTCTGGAACCGGTTTCTTTTGCACCTCTAGACTGATTGATGAAGTTCTAAATCGGATACATAATGCACGTCATTAGATGAACTAAGGACATAAGGGTCATCTTCGGTATCAAATGGAACACCACTGCAAATGGTTTTGAATGAGATTTGGGGTGGAATTTTGGTTTGAATGGTCACTTAATGATGGGTTGTTTGGTGCTGCACCACCCTAATGATGCATCATGTTGAACAAGGTTTTAGCGAAAAATCTCATGAATCACCAACCAATGACAAAAAAACAAAACCATAGACAAAGAATTTGATGGCTTTTTCAAACACACGCCACTCTACAGGTTATGAAATAATCTACTAAGATGCTTTGTTATAAAACACACGCCACTCTACAGGTTGTGATGTATTTATCTTAAAAAACCTTGAAGTTGCTATTTAAAAAAAATTAAACACAACCAAGCACCAGCAACCAACTATAGACCATTACAATTTGTTTTAGCATAACAAAATGTTCAATATTAAGATAAAAGGCAGCATAACAATATTGCAAGTCAAAAAAAGAAACATTCTGAATAAGGTGACATTTGAAAAATAAAGTATCCGGCTCTCAAAAATAGAAAGACAAGTAAACAATCTATAGAAACTAAAGTTGAAAACACGAGATCTCAATCCCCTCATCATCATTCTAATTCATTCTCCTGATCAGCTCGTTGATGAAATCTTCACGGTTGCCAGCATCTCCACCTTCAACATAATGGTTTCTTTTCTTCTTAAGACCACCCAAAGGTGCCTTCAACTTGAACGGCCAAAGGAAGTTGTTGGCTTCCTTGAAGTGAGGACCGGCAGTTAAGATCTCGTGAATAAGATCTTCAACACAGATGATGCCGAATTTCCCAAGTCCCTGTTATGCCGGAAAACAACTCATTTACTGTTGTTTTGCTGGGAGTTGAATAGCATTTAACCAAACAGAACCGAAACACAAACCTGTTCGACAATTGAGTTGTCGGTTAAAGGGATTCTTTGCTTGTTGAGCTTTCCATATCCTCTCTTGTAAATCAATTCCTTGACACTCTTCAGGTTGGGATAACTGTAAAAGATCAAATTCTTAATGCTAAGCACGAAAAAGAAAACCAATACCGAGACTATTGCGAGTGTGAAAATGCATACCCATATGTAACATATGGCTCAACCCTGTGTAGCATGTTCAATGTGGCTTTGTTGACTTTCAAGAAGACACCATTGAAGATCTGGATGATGATAATAAAAACAGTATATAAAGCACGGTTAAAAACTTAAAATATGTCTATAAAACAAAATGTGGCCAGTTATGCTGTTACAATGTCTTTTAACTAAAAAAGTAATGATATGTCAACAGTGTATCAACAAACATACTAGATATTGCGCTTAAGATTTGATTGTTTCAAGACTGGGTATAAGCGTACAACAAAGTTGAAAACAGTGTTTTCAGACCCGGACCGGACCGACCGGTCAGACCAGGAACCGGAGGTTGAGCCGGTCCGGGTGATGGTATCGGGCCGGAAATGCATTGAACCGGAGTTGAACCGGCGACCCGGCAGTTGGACCGGGAAACCCGCCGGTCGGACCAGTTTTTGGAAGGGTTGGACCAGTTTTTTATAATTTTTTTCAGATTTAACCCTATTAATTTCTGTAATATTTACGATACCTTCCGGTTCTTACGTCCGGTCCAACCAGTCGGACCATTGAACCGGAAAGAAGACCGGTTCGACGTCCTGTCCGGTTCTGAAAACATTGGTTGAAAATGACACATCATAAACGACATGTGAATCAACTTTAACCAAACATTATAAGCAGCTGTTGTAGCCAGATCCTTTCATAATAAACATTCATTCAAGACAACGACTAAAAATCACAAGTAACACACAAAATAATGTTCAACAAGCACAAGAAACAAAAAGAAAAACAAAAACTCATAGCAAATCACCTGTCTCAAACGCAAAAGCTGCAATATCTTCTTCGACTTCGGGTCCATGGCATTAATACTAAACAATTCAAAATAAAACAGAAATTAAACTACTTTTATAACAGGGAAAGGATCACAACTAATGTGACAATGATCATAATTACAAAACTGTAAAAAAAATAAAAACAAAAATTACCCTCTAATACGAATGATGAAAAGCATCTTGGCCTCAGGGTTAACATAAAATCCACCTTTCAATCTCGCCTCACGCTTGAGCTGAATCAACTCTTTGTCCTTCATTCAAACACAAACCAATACATATCAAACAACTAAAAAAACCAAACCAAACCAACAGAAAACATACATTTAAAACACACAAACAAATGAAAAATAAAATACCTGAGCTTCATACTCCTTGCTGTACTGCTTAGCCCTGTTGAAGATCAACTTCCTGTTGGCTGCATTCTTCTTCTTCAACTCCTCAGTCTCTTGCTTCTTTGCAAGGGCCCACTCTTCATTTCTTTTCTGTTTCTTCAAAACTGACTCTGGAACAATCTGTCCTCCCTTTGCAACTTCAGCCATTTCTTATATCTACTCACACAAATAAAATATTAAACATAAACACTTTTAAACTAACAAATCACACAGCTTTTAAACCAGCAATTCTTCTCAACAAACTTATTTCATGAAGAACATACAAAATCAAAACTACCCTAATTTAATGTTTAACATATAAATTTGTTTATGTGATCGAAAAACTAACAACAATTAATAAGATTATGTGATGAGGAAGTAAGATGATAGTTGAGTTTACGGATGCATACCTAATGGATGCGGCACCGGCGACCAAGTGATGTCTGTTAGGGTGGACAAGAAATTAGGGTTTTGTAGAGTGTGTTTATAAAACCAGACGCATCGAATGGTTAGAATGGTGAGTGTGAATCTCAGCCGTTGATTTGCAGGCTTTGGTTTATGTGTAGCCCATTGGGCTTTTTCTGGTTACTATTAGTCAGGTGCACAAATCGGGTTCTTGTTAATACCAGTTTCGTGTATGATTGGGTGTTGGAAAATCGGGTATTAAGAGAAACCGGGTAGTAGGGCTAGCAAAAATACCAGAGCTCGACGGGTATACCCTAAACTCGACATAAATGGGACAGGTATATCCGATACCCGACGGGTATTGGGCCGGATATGGGATTAGTTTTAAAAAATTTCACGGGTATGAGTCGGGTATGGGATTAGGTGACACCCTACCCGATTATCCGAAATCACATACCCGTTTACCCGAACTATAGACCCGATCATATACCCAAAATTTTTTAATTTATATTTATTTTTTTATTAACCTTTGTCTATTAGTGATTTATTTTAGTATATTTATAATGTGAAAAAATAAATTGTCTTTTTGTATATGTATTTGATAAAACTACTTATATTTTATATGTTGTGAAGTATATACCAAGTATTGCAACTTATATGTATGTAATGTACATTTTTTGTTGATAATAGTTGTTGTATAAATAAAATTATATAACAATTATAATACTAAAAAAATGTATTTGGAAATCCGGCCCAAAGTATATCTTTAACAAACTAATGGGTATATCCGATACCCGACACGTAATTACCGGACGAGTATTGGACCGGGTATGGGACACGATTTTACAACCGGGTATGGGTATGGGATTACCAATACCTTACCCAAACCGACTCATTGCCATCGGCCCATCCCTACCGGGTAGGGTTCGGGTACGGGTATTGAAGAGAAAAATCCTACCCTATATACTCGAGTAGGATATAATCAGGTTCCGGTATAACCGGGTATGAATCCGGGTGTGATTACCTGATTTTAAAAAATATGTATTTTTTATTTTACATAAAAATAAATGTGTTTAGAAATTACATTTGGTTTGTAATTTGTAAAAGTAATTAAAAACAAATTACAATAACATAAATTCACTCAAATAAAAATTATTTGTTTTATAATATGCATTTTTAAAAACTTAAATATAAAAGTTGCAAAGTAAACATAAAATATACCTAAAAAATTCTGGTATTCTATCCGGTATTAAAAAAACCGGTATCGGGTATAGAGTATAATCGAGTTCGGATATAGGGTACGATCTGTTCCGGGTATTTTCGGGTATAAATCAGGTACGGTTTTTGTTACGGGTATTGAGCTCAAAATGTATACCTTATCCATACCCTACGGGTAGGGTCGAGTTCGGTTAGAGGTATACGATACCCGGGTACAGAATAACGGTTTCGGGTTTTTTTTGGAGTCCGGTTTCTGGTACTGGGTTTTTGTGCACCTCTAGTTACTATACCAAGGATTTGTGGGATTTTGTTTGTTTTCATCTGGATCCTGTTATTGTTGTGTTTCACTTCTTTTAAGTTTCAACCTTATCCCATCTAATACTAATAAAAGGGTCTACTTAATGCCACATGGCATTCTCATACTAATAAAAGAGTTTACATAATGCCACATGGCATTATTATATCCTTCAATTCACTAATATTATTATTATTATTAATATTAATTAATTAATACAAAACAATGAAAATTCCTTAACAACTTAATACTAATAAATGTTTTTATTGTCTACTTAAATATTGATCATCTACTAAATATATAATTAGTTATTAGTAACAATTCTACTTATAATAAACAATTTCAAATAATGTTAATGTGACAACACATTCTTATTCTTTAAAATGATTTTTTACTATATGTTTAAAACATCTATTAAATAAATTATTATTTTATATTATAATAATAAAAATGGTAAAGAATAGGTTAGTCCGATACTTGAAAACCGGTTTACTTCCATGCTTTAAAAAAAACTTTTAATGTTATTAGACTCGTGTAATACACGGGTTTAAGGATAGAGTATCTTCATAATAATTTTGATGCAAGTCTATACTCACCGGATGTCCTAAATAGAGTTATATTGATCGAAAGAATAGTTTATGTAATGGAACTCTACCACAGGTCCTATCATTGGGTGATCAGGTTATTGAGGCACTCATATTATCCGGAAGTAATACTGGCACTTAAATGTTTATCCCTAGATTTCGTTTAATACTGCCAAACAGAAGGATACGTATTGAAAAGAAGACAATTTCCTATGGTCCTATGTTTTGCCATGACGATAAATAAAAGTACAAAACAATTACTATGTAAAGTTGGTTTGTTTCTAAAAGAATCGGTTTTTACGCATGACCAACTCGTGCGTCATCTATGGTAAAAAATCCACTTATATAAATTTTTTAAGACAACATAAAATTAAATAAGTTATAATTTTATATCCTTAAACCCGTGTAGTACACGGGTCTAATAATCTAGTATATGAATATAGAACTAGTGGGACTTTTCACACATTGCGCAAACATTCGGTTGGTATCAGTTCGTTACGGTATTAGTTAAGTTTATTAAAGCAGCGGTATGGTACTGACATTTAGTTTATTAAATCGGCCATATTAGTTATGTTATCATTATTGTCCTGACACTCGTTATAGCATATATACTGCCATGTCGAAATAATTATAAAAAATCACTTAGAACAAAATGTTATCAAATCGTAGACACAAATAAGCATGTTGTAACGCTATATACGAAATTATTGAACTTTATATTATATTACTAAAATACGCCAAGTTGAGAAAACAATAAAAAATAAATAAGGTACTCATACCGATGTTGTTTAGAAAATATTGTAAATTGACAACTTCACCTGATCCTTAAATGGTGTATTCTTAAAATATATAGTAAACTACAATTTAAGTCCATGTGGTTAACACCAAATGGAACCACGAGTCCCTATTTTTCTAATTTGACCAATCAAGTCCCTGTGGTTGTTAGTTTGAAATCAATCAAGTCCCTGCTAACGGAGTTTGTTAGTCATTCGTTAGTTGACCAGTGTACTGGTCTTTTTATGTTGATTATGAAGGGTATTATTGTCTTTTCACTACTAATACCGTTGCTGTTGTTATTGTTGTTAAAGTAATGTTGGTGAAATTACTTTATTACCCCTACAATATTTTAGTTAATATTTTTATATTAATTATTGAGTGGTATTAAGACCACTCTTTCTCAAATTCATATATGCGGTTATTTAACTCTTGTAATCCATTAAACGATTTGTTTGACTATATATATTTTGTTATAAAGTATCGGGGGTGTTAAAGTGACGATGGGTATGTTTGTGAGGTTGAAGATAAAGTGAGGTTTGCACTTTTGGTTCAGGGGGTAGTAAAGTAATTTCACTATTTTGTTAAGCCATATCCAAAAAGAACTTGATTGATATTTAATAACTATAGGGACTTGATTGGTCAAATTAGAAAAGTAGGGACTCATGTGTTATTTGGTGTTAACCACAGGGACTCAAGTTCTACCAAGTTTTACTTTACTTTAAAATATATCTATATATATATATATATATATATATATATATATATATATATATATAGGACAAAGATCCGTTAGGAACCACCTTTTATTGCGAGAATCAATGTGAACACAACCAAAAATGCCTAAAAATAGTTTAAAAAAACACAAAAAAAATAATATTTTTTATAAGAATATCGCTACTTTTAGTAGAAAAAAATTAAAAAAAAATTTAAATATTTTTTTTGCTACTAAAAGTAGCGATTTTAACATAAAAATATTAAAAAAATAGATTTTTTTTGATTTTTTTAGATTTTTTAGGTTTTTTGGGGGTTTAGTTTTTAGCATTTTAGCTTTTTTTTTTTTTGGGGGGGGGGGTTAGGTTTTTTTTTTTTTTTTTTTTTTTTTGAGGGGGGGGTTAGGTTTTTTTAGCTATTTTAGGTTGTGTTCACATTGGTTCTCGCGGTTCTCACAATAAAGGTGGTTCTCGCATGAACCTTACCCTATATATATATATATATATATATATATATATATATATATATATACTAATTGATTAAGGATTGGATTAGACAAAATAGTAATTTCCCATCAATTTTAAGATGGTATATCAAAAGTCCCTGAACAACACTTTGCTTTTTCATAGTTTTCTTCCATTCAAGCCCCTGCTCTTCCTTCATCGCTTCTACCCCTGCTCTCACAATGTATCCTCCCGACATCCATTTGGCTGGCCTCATATTGTATATCAAATTTGATACCGTCCATACATTAAAAGATACTTTTAACACATTCAATTGTGTTCATCTATAATAATGAAACCGTTCATTCAGTGCTTTCAACGCTTGAAGGGATTTTTTGCATACAAATCAAATCACACACAAGAACCCATTATCTTTCTAGCAATATATATATATATATATACACACACACCACTACTAAACACGAATAACAACCATTTACTTGATCATATTTAATGTGGTGATCGTGAGATGAGGATTGCTCACTACAAAACTCCCTTAACTCTTTAACCATCATCTTTGGATGAGCAAAAATAGTCGGTATCATTCGGGTACTGGTAACGGATTCAACGGATGTGGCCAGTACGGCGGTAGTGGAGGCAATACTTTTCAAACTAACCCTAATTATCATCATCAACCTCCATCAACCTCTAAATTAGCAACAACAGTCACAGTACCTGCAGCAACAAAAATCCACGCAACAACATTATAGACAGTCAGAAGAAGCAACGGCTCAGACTAAACCCTAATGGTTCGACAACAGAAGGCACGTTGATGATTCTAGGTCAATTTTGTTGCTTGAATGTTTGAATTGCTTGAGTTTTGTGGTTGAAATTGCAAGATGACGAATATTAACCTAATAGTTCAAAACTTTAAACCGTAGTAGTTAAAGGGTTCCCCTCTCATCTAGGCACAAAAAGTGCACACTTAAGAAAAGATTGGCGTGATAATAAGAAAACAAAAGACTTGTAGCAAAAAGGATACTCACAAAAGTATGGTTTGGATTATGAGGAGACGTTTGCCCCAGTGGCAAAAATGACTACGGTTCGTATTCTTATTGTTGTTGCATCTATTCGTCATTGGAATATTTGTCAAATGGTTGTTAAGAATGCATTTTTGAATGGTGACCTGCATAAGGAGGTTTACATGACTCCTCCACCAGGAATTGCTCATTACCCCGGTGAAGTCTGTCGGTTTCAGAAAGCTCTATATGGTCTCAAACAAACCCCTCGTGCTTGGTTTGAGAAATTTTCTATGGTGATTACTTCCCTTGGTTTTGTTCCTAGTAATCATGATTCGACATTGTTTGTTTGATGTACAAGTATTGGACGTATTCTTCTGTCGTTATATGTGGATGACATGATTGTTACAGGTGATGATTACGATGGTATTGAGTCCTTGAAGTGTGATTTGGCTCACCTTTTTCTATGAAGGATTTGGGTATGCTACGGTATTTTTTAGGTATTGAGGTAGCTCAGTCTCTGAAAGGATACCTCCTTTCTCAGACTAAATATATATCTGATTTGTTTTAGCGAGCAAGACTTTCTAATAATAGAATTGAAGACACTCCTCTTAAAACCAATGCACGGTATTATCCTACTGATGGTGTTCCTTTTGTTATCCAAGTTTGCATCGCACTATTGTAAGCCGTTTGGTTTATCTTACAGTTACTCGTCTGGATATTGCTCATGTCATTCATGTGGTTAGCCAGTTTGTTAATGCTCTTGCATCTGTTCATTGGGTAGTTGTTCTTCGTATTTTGAGATACCTTTGTGGCACTCGATTTTAGAGTCTTCTGTTTCCCTCAACATCTTCTCAAACACTATGTTCCCGAGTCTCATTTAACAGGGGGAGGGGAAGGAAAATTTTCTCTCATAATCTCTCCAATTTGGGAGGATGAATATATGGTCATATTTTCTTCCATTTCCCCTCCTTTTCTCTCCCCTCCCACTGTTAAATGAAACTCAGGAACATGGTTTTTCATATTTTCATCTCTTTTCCCTACCCTCTCCCTATTAAATGAGACTCGGGAACAGAGTGTAAAGTTACGGGCCTATAGTGATGCTGATTGGGATAGTGATCGTAAATCCACCACTGGTTTTTGTGTTTTTCTTGGAGAATCGTTAATCTCATCGAAAAGTAAGAAACAAGATGTTGTTTCCAAATCTTCTACTGAAGGGGAGTATCGTGGCTATGATTGTGACTATATGTGAGATTGTTTGGTTGCCATGGCTTCTTGCAGATACGGGGGTCACCATCTCTCAGCCTACCCCTTTACATTGTGATAACCATAGTGCCATGTTAATTGCTAAGAACTTTGTCTTTCATGAGCGAACAAAACATTTTGAGATTGATTGCCATTTTACTCGTAATCATCTTCAGCTAGAGATAATCTTGTTTGTCACACCCCAACCGATGGCGGAATCATCGGGGCGCGGCACTGAGCGAAACAGATTGTTCAGAAGTTTCCACAACAACTATCATACAATTCAGTTATATAACACGTCCCATACCGTGTCCCAAATAATAACAAGTTATCATAGAAATCAACTAAACAATATGGGAACTGTTCCGACAACTCAGATTCTTGATTATTACAGACCGAATTAAATATTGTTTTAAGACTTCTAGACGGCTAACTGTAGATCTTACTGACTACAGGTGCCAGTACAAGATCTACAGATAATTATGGCCCTGGAGCAGGTATGTGGACACTGTCCTAAGGTCACAGGCTCCTAGAAGCTTATTATTGCCTCGCTTCCCTAGCACGCTAGTAGCTTAAACACCTGTCACATACGTTAAAATAAAAGTCAATACATATAATGTAAAGGTGAGTACACAAGTTTGATATAGCATATAAAGTTCGAAAAGTTTACGCATAACCAAACACGTACACAAGGGCAAACGATGCATGTAAATTATCAACATGGGACCATCGATACCAACGACTTCGAGTTGACTGTCCGAGACAGTTCGCAATACATGATTACCACTGTAATCCATGCAAGTAATTGTCCTTAGCAACCCCCGTGTGAACGGGTGCTGAGTCCAAACTATAGTACTACGTTGCTAAAGCAGGCAGATAGCACTCCACGTGTAAACATAATAAACAGCAATCATTTAGTCAAGTAATACATGCAAGTAGGTTAGCGTTCAAATAGTTGTGTCGTTTGTGAATTTGATAGATTACGTATGTAACACCCAAAGGTGCTGAAAGCAAAAAGGGATCGAGTATACTCACAGTGGTTGGTCGCGGATTGAAAGGAGCACTGAGAATAGGTTAGCCTGAATAGTTCGATAACAATACAATGAGTAATGCGGAAAAGTAAACAGTGGAAACTGGATCGGATAGACCATTCGATCGGACGGCTGTTCGATCGAGTGGGCTGTTCGATTGGGTTAAAGTCCGTTCGAACGTCCCGTTCGATCGGCCGGCTGGCTCGATCGGCTGGTTCTTTCAAGTGGATTGTTTCTTCTTTTGATGTGAAGGATGTGTTTGTGTATGATGGTTTGTATTTTTGAAGTTTTTGCAGCATTACCTTTCAAGTTGGCCGATCGAACAGTCCGTTCGATCGGTTGGTCCAACCGATCGGTTAGCATTGCACACTTGGTAAGTTGTCACTCGATCGGGTGGCATGCTCGATCGGGTGACATTCCAATGTTTCGAAAAGGTTCAGCGTTGAAGTGTAGTATCTCATGATTCGATGAGTAATGTTTACAATCGAGTGGCTCGATCGATCGAACAGAACTCACTCAATACTACACCTTGTGAGTTTGTGGGCACAGATGCTAGTCGATCGGCTAGCCTAATCGATCGGCTGGCGTAGTCGTTCGACTAGCTGTTCGATCGAATAGCCTAGTCGTTCGGCCAGCTGTTCGACTTGGTTAACCTATCGGTTAACACTTGGTTATTCCCGTTTCTTGGAGTGATTTAAAGATAGTTTGACCACAAGTTGAACCACAAAAACCTCAGCCTTTACTTTACTCACTGGCTCGGCTGGAATCTCCCAAGCTCGGTCAGGGAGCGTTCAAGGACCTAAGTTTAACGTTTAACTTGTAATCGGTAATCTCGGGGTAAAGTCCGAATCTTGAACCATGTGTTTGTTTAGAATGATTTATGGGTCGGTTCAAGCTTCGTTTTCGCCGGTTTGAGTGTAAAAGAGTTGAAAGATAGATGGAAACCCGTCTTTCAATCCTTTTCCACCGTGAAATGTTAAGATCTTTGGTAGATTTTAGGTTGTTCATGTGGAAATCGGTTAGATCTAAGTTATTCATGGTGGAATGATGCCAAACTTAGTGTTCTTGAAGAACATCATGATGACATCACCCAAGAACACCTAGATCTTGGTGATTTCACGGTTGGAATTCAGATTTTGAAAGATAGAAAGATGGAGAATCGATTAAGGATCAAAAACGTACAAAGATTGGAGTAAAATACTTACAGGTTTGACAGAAATCTGAGAAATGGCGAGAATAGAAGGCTGGTCGGTCAGAGCTTTTCCAAAAGTGGAAAGCTTGACAAGGACAGCCCTATTTATAGGCTTCCAAAAGTGGAAAGGGGTTAGCTGATCGAACAGCATCCCTGATCGAGCGGCTGCCCGATCGAACAGCCTGTTCGATCGGCTAGCCTGTTCGATCAGGTTGCCCTGTTCGATCGGCTTGCCTGGTTTTGAGTGTTTCGCGACGATTTTTTTGATATTTCGAGTTCGATAATTGAGGAGTAGAGTAGGATAGAGTTCCTATTCAAATTACTTTCAGTCCCAACTACTATATCTAACATACAAGCATCCTTACAACCTATTTTCAAAGTCGGTTTCGATTGAGTTTGATTATCCTTCGATTCTTGATTGATTTTGATTGATTCACCACACACTTTAACATAAAGTAAGCATGCACAAGTAACACGTAAGGCACACACACACGTATAAAAGCATTAAAATTATCCACACTTGAGTTCGATGATTGATTTGATTAGCTTGATTATTGATTGACTAGCTTTATTGCATTGTTACTTCCTATCATTCACAGTCGGTCGTTGATTCACAGTTCGATTATCGGCCGATTAGTTTGATTATACAACACTTACTCCAAATAATATGAAAATCAAAATGAAACTAAAATGAAATTAATCTTTATTGATCTTTAATTCCAATAACAGTCAACTCTTGACTTTGACTTTGACTTTTGGGAAAACACGGGGTGTTACATTGTTTCCCTTCCTTCCATCAGCTTTGCAGATTGCAGATATTTCCACCAAGGCTCATTCAGCGTCTCGATTTTGATTCTTATGTGACAAATTCTCAATGATTATTAGTGTTGTATTGTGAGTTTGAGGGGGGTGTTAACATAATAAAATAAGTTTAGTTTGATGTGGGCTTTGGCCCATTAACTAATAAGCTTGTAGCCAGACTATTTATTTTGTATTTCTCTTTCATTTGTAACTTAAGCTTTTCTATTGATTAAAACCCTAATTGTCTTTCTTATGTACATATTTATTAATTATCAAAAGATCCACACAACAACTACATGAGTTGGGCCCTTTGTCGTGAATCTAAGGGACGAATGTAGTGTTATTATTCTTAATTAACATAGTGGGGACTTAAAAGAAGAGCTAGATGACTTAATGCACATGAGCGAGATTGAGAAATTACGCAATGAAGTATAGAAGAGGTATTCACTTATCACAAACTTTTCAAAGAAAAAACTAGAAGTAATGTGGACGTGTGTATAGAGGCAACGGTTATTGTTGTTGGTGTTGCCACAATCACGAAGGTTGAAATCCCAAGGCCATCATTGATACTTGGTATTAGAGAAGCAAGGACGGCTGACGACTTCATGTGAGAGATGGAACAAGATTTGGACGTGCTAGGAATCATGGACAATGTGACCAAAAACTAAGACGACAACAATGTTCTTGAAGGATAAGACAACATTATGGTGAGACGTTTATATGTGGATGTCGTGGGAACTACGTGCACCGTAAAAACTTGTGATGACTTTGTGTGGTGAATTAAGAAACAAATCCATATGGTAAATGTTAGAGATAAAGCAAAGAGTTTGTTAACTCAAACACTATGGTACGATCCAAGAGTATGAGAAGTTGTTCACACCCCTAACTATTGAGATTGTTGATCTATTGGACAAGGATTTAATGTTTTGCTTTAAATGTTGATTACAACCATGTGAGGAAAAAAACATAATGACGTAATGTTCAAGACCTTGTTTTGGTCATTACCATATCCATAAAGCCTTATTGAAAGGAGCGAAAAGAGCTCACATAAACCTAAGGTAATAAAGAGTGATGATAAGAAAAGCAGGGAGACCGGAAAAAAAAGGAGGTATCAAAACTATCCATCTACGAGAGAAGGTCGCCCACAAAAAATGCGAGGTTACAGGTGGTGATGGTTCACATGAGGTGTTTGAATAGACGAAGCTTGCATACGAAGTTGGGAAAGGTGCAGACAAAAAAATGAAGAAGCGAGGGAAAAGACTATCGACGGTTGTTAGAATTTGTTATGGTTCTTCAACGCCATCAAGGCAAGCAAGTTGTTGCATAAGGTGAAAGCGAGGCTCGAGCCAAGCAAGAGTATGCCAAGGATGAGACCAAGGGCGAATCTGAAAACCTTAATGTGTGGTCCAAGAAAATCGAAAGATTACCTAAGGGTGGAGTGAAGGGAAGATTGTTTGATGCAAAGTGGAAGACATGCACGAGTCTGCTCGCGGAGAAGGGTAAGACGAGCTGGAAAATGGCCAAGGAAAAGTCAATGAGCGATATGGCGGCGAAGTCAAAAAGCAATAACCAAGGGAATTATGCCGGCATAGAAGTAAACATGCCACCCATGAAAACCTTAGTCAACACAAGAGCAAGCAACAATTGTCTCAAATGATGAAGCTAAAAGGCTTGGGTTCACGACGAGGAAAGAACGCAAGTGGTTCAAAGTCACGAACGAGGCTACCAAACCAATAGATGTGATCAGTGGTGAAGGTCCTTGGTGGTCCGGGGTGTTCCCCGACCCCCACTGATTTTTCGCTCTTAGTGTTAATTTTACAGAAATTTTTGGGAAAAAATATGTAGTGTAAAATATTCGATCTTTAAGAGTTCGACCCTCGCTGATTTGGATTTTGAAAGTCCGGCCCCACTGATTTATCGTTCAAACTCCACCACTGGATATGATAGCACATGGTGTGAGGGATAAGATCACTGGATGGGAAAGCGAATATAACAGTGACGCCTACGAATGATTTCAAATTTGTACTTGGGATCGAATTCTTACAGATAGCATAGAAATTTCGGATGACATTTTCAAATAACTCATGGTGGACAAGGATCAAAGTTCGCATGGTGCCTGTGGAGTTAAGACGCTAGACATTGAGTTATGACAATAGCGACAATTCAACTCAAGACCGATTTCCACTAAAGAAAGCTAGGGAAAGTGGTATGGGACGCTAGCGTCAAGCGCTTTAAAACGATAGCGCAGTGAGTTACTGAGTTTAGGTGGTGGAGAATGTCACGGCCCTCCTAAATTTTTTTTCCTGTTATGTCACAATGATTTAAAGATGGTCTTTTGAAGCGTGTATTTGATTTATTTTTTGAATTATCTAATCATATTTGGACTTTTATATGTACATTGTTGCTTACTTCTAAAATGTTGGATTTTTATTGCGATATTGTTTGTCAACTTTTAGTTGGTGTCATTCTATTTTATGTTTGTTCATTACTGTTCTGTATAAGTTTATATTCATTTAGGACGTCAACAAACAATTATAAATGAACAAGAACGTAATCAATTTCTTAACAAACGTGAAGAAAAAAGTTCATCAGTTTAACTATACGTGTTTGCTCTTTTGTTCGATTGAAGTTAAATGAAGAAACATTTCTGGCCACAAAAGCATTTAGTTATTCAAGTAAAGTTTAATGTAAACGAATAAAGACTAAAAAATAAGTTTTGTTGACTGGAGTTGGCTGGAAGAGAGATGTGCTATACGTGAACCGGTCAAGTAAAAATTGATTTCAGTCTGGCCCAAATCCAAAAAATACCAAAGTACATAACCTAAATCCGATTTAGTCTGGTTATGATTCTGGTTTTGTTGGCCATATCAGTTATCACCCATATGTTCTACATGACAGTGGCGGATCTAGAAAATCCGCCAAGCCGTAACGTTTTATAAATAAGCGGTAACGAAATCGAAAAAACGTCAAATTTTTCTAAAATTTACACTAATTTTACACTACCGCCGGAGCGCCAAGCCGTAGCGGAGGTTGCCCCTACTTACACTGTATGTCCGCCACTGCTACATGAGGCCACCAATGAGCAAGACAAAAACAAGTTTATAACACAGACTTTGTTTACAATAAATCTGATATACATACGGTTAAACAATCCACTTTGACCCGACCCATGTATGCCGCTCCGTAACCGGGAATAAACCCATGAGGATGCATTCACCCCTGCCTACGTGAAGAATGGGCCACCTTGAGCCAACTGCCCACGATTCCCATTTTACCCATTTGAAGTATTTTAGTTTCTTTTAGTTTATACTATTTTTTCACTTTTAATTAATTTATTTAGTAGTGGTCTAGGTAGTTAGTAGAAGTTATTTTGTAATTGCTATATGTATGGGTTCGACACTAATGAAAAGGGAGTGAGTTTATGAAAAAGTTTCTTTGGTTAATTTTCTCATTGGATTATGAGTTGATTAATTATTTCCATGCTAGTTCAAGTTTGGCAACTTGGATGGTGTTCTTGAAGCCTAGATTAGAATCAAGTGGTGTATCTGTATCTTGATTCTCGTTTAGTTTGCCCTAATCGATTTCTTGTGTGGTGTGTCTGTATCACAAGAGACCGTTAGATCTATCCATTTTGTTTAAAGTTTTAATTTCATCGCCGTTACCGAACCGTTTGCTATCAAAATCTATCTTAACTTATAACAGTAGTCTCATGACATCCTACCACAGTCGAAACTTTATAAAACTTCAACTAATTTACAAAATCCTTACAGTTCACCTTTAGATAAAGCGGAACATGATGAAGAATCATAGCAAAACTGTTGTAAATCAAACGAACTTCCATGTCTATCGTCGTTTTGACTTTTTATTTGACGACTTCTTGCCCTTCCCTTGGAACTTTTCAACTTCTTCCTCCTCACCTTCACCCCCTCTTCTTCTCTTATTGCCTCCCATTTCCTTCATTTTCTACAAAAAACCACAAAGTGAAAGCATATTTAATTACCATACATTCTGAACAATGTTAATGAAAACACTTACCATCCGTGACAATCGTTCAGCCTCTGTCACACGTTCCAACAGTAACAAAACTTCCTCTTCTTGGGATGTAAACTCTGGCAACTTTTTGCCTGTGAACCATACAACGATAATGTATGTCAAATACAAACTAAAAAGCATTTTAATTTTAAATAAAACAATTTAGGAGGTTTATAAATAAAAAGAGTAAAATGCCATTTTCGTCCCTGAGGTTTGGTCAGGTTTGTTTTTCCGCATTTGGATCCAAAAGGTTTGAAATATTGCCATTTTCATCCGGCTCGTTAACTCCATTCATTTTCCACCGTTAAGTCAGAGGTATTTCTGTCTTTTTTGCTAACTTAAAGGGCAATTCGGTCTTTTATCAATTTATGTAAAAAGACAGAATACCCCTGAAAAAGACCGAATTGCCCTTTAAGTTAACAGAAAAAACAAAAATAACCCTGACTTAACGGAGAAAATGAATGGAGTTAACGAACCAGATGAAAATGAGCAAGATTTCAAACCTTTTGGCTCCAGATGCGAAAAAACAAACCTTCGAACAAAAGTCGCAAAACTGGCCAAACCTTTGGGACGAAAATGGCATTTTACTCTATTAAAAGTTCAGCACCTTACCAATAAGTTTTTCTATCTGGATATACCACTCCAGCTCGTACTGGTTCACTAGCGAAATAGCAACACCGGATCGCCCCGCGCGTGCAGTTCTTCCTACCCGATGAATATAATCCTGAAATCACATTTGTTAATCCATAAATAAAGTCCAAACAACACTTTTATATTAAGCGTAACACAGCTAGTTACCTTTGAGTTTGTGGGGATATCATAATTTATAACCATATCAACAGACGGAATATCAAGTCCTCTGCTCGCTACATCAGTGCATATAAGAATATTGCACTCCCCAGCCTTGAACTTGTTCAACGCACCAAGTCTCTTTGCCTATTTGATAACATAAACAACTAAACATATTAAAAAAGAAATAAACGCTTAAGAGAAATTTATGAAAAACTCAAGTGGTACCTGAGTCATTTGACCGGAAATCGGGATTGCACGTAGCCCAAGGTTTCTAAGCATCAAAGCCAAATGACGAGTTGCTTCACATGTACGGGTGAAAACCATTGATGTGCTTGCGGATTTTTCAATCAAGATATATACAAGATAACAGTTCTGTGGACACAATAATTATATGATTATAAATTCAAGCCATAGATATTATCATATTAAACAACTTGATTTACGATTTTAACCTTGTATTTAGCAGGAACAAAACGATATTGTTGTTTCAAGGTGTCAACTGTAGAATATTTAGATGATGCTTCAATCTGAAACAAACAATAAAAAGCGATATATCAAAAAATTGTTAAAAAATATATGCAATTTGTAGTGACGTTTATATTGCTACCTTTACAGGATTTCTTAAGCAAGCTCTCTGCAGCTTTTGCACCTGAAATGTAAAACTTTGTTAGCAACATCTTTTTTTCGTTAAACGATGACACTAATAACAATATTTACCTTTTTAGTCATAGTTGCAGAGAATAAGTATGTTCTCCTCTCACGAGGAATGGCACTAAGGATTTCATCAAGCGATTTCTCAAAGTCCTCATTTAACAACCTGTCTGCCTCATCTAATACCTGTCGAATATGCATGTGAATTATCATAAGGTTTATCTTACAAAAAATACAAGTCAACATAACTTATAAAGAATGCAGACTTCAAAAAAAAGATATATCTTACCAGGTACTTAATTGTGCGAAGAGAAAAACCCTTGGTATTAGACAAGTGATCCACAAGACGTCCAGGTGTCGCAACCTGCATTTTGAGAGATTAATACTACAAATAATAAAGGTTTATAACCTTCAAAATGTCTTTTGCAAATTATATTGATATTGTGATGAGTTAAAAACTACGGTAGACGGAAGTAAATTAAGATGATGAAAACAATAAAGATCATCAGCAAGTAAAACTTACGACAATGTGTGGTCGTTTTCCAAGTGCTATGCTTTGTTGTACATGGTCCACCCCTCCAACAAGCTGCACAATTGAAGTGCATGATTACCACATGTTCGTAAATCTTAAATCATAACATTACATGTAGACAGTTTTTGTCAAGTTAGGGATTAAATGGTAATTGTCAAGTGTTACACTTTACAGTACAAATTAGTTAGGTAATCTATGGTATTTGTCAATTAGGTAACACTTAGGTGCTGTTTGGCAACATCTGAATGGTTAAGTACTGAACCAGTAAAGAGGTCTGAACCATTAAGTGCTGAACCAATAAGAGGCCTGAACCATTAAGAGTTTGTATAATTCTTAACCGTTCAGAGGCAAATGTCTAACCAATTCAGATTAGAGGTCTTAACCATTCAGACTCTGTATAAATCTTAACCATTCAGAGGCAAATGTCTGAACCATTCAGACATCTGCTCCTGAAACAAACAGTCTGAACCATTAAGGGCCTCATTAAGAGAGGTAAACAAACAGCCCCTTAGTAGGCAATAACAACCATAACAGTAAATGGTTAACTAGTTAGCTGATTGTAGCTCCTATAAATACAGTGATAAAAAAACGAAAAGATAGCCAAGAATTAATGAGGATTAGTCCTATTTCCTCTCAAATTTTTTTCTTCTAAATCGACACATATCACTGGTATCAGAGTGGTTGACGCTGAACTACCAAAATTTGTGAATCAATCGGAAAAATTAAGCTATAGCAATCAACGCAATCAGGAGTTGGAGAAGACGATAAAGAATGAAAATACGCTGTTGTTTGTTAAGACTGGACGGGTCAGTAGAGAAAACAAAGCAATCATTTGCTAAGATTTGCACAACACTAGAGAATGTGGTCAGCCTCACCGGAGACTTCATCAGAAGCACTAGTTGGAACAGTAAATAACTGACCAGCTAGTTGACTGTAGTTCCTACAGATACAGTAAAGAAAAACTGAAAAGGTAGCCCAAAAGTTGGTAAGATTAGCCCTATAACCTATTTCTTCTCTGAATTTCTTTCTTCTAGATCAACACACATCATCTAAGTAAATTCAGTGCTTAGAAGATCGAAACCCTAATTACTACAATCGTTTTAATTAAAGTAGATGACAGCAGACAACACATACTCATTTTCATCACTACTGATCATAGTCACATAATTCGCCAGATCACCCACGATCTCCGATCCAGTTCAATCGATCCCAGATTCGGTACGTTCGTGGTCCCGGATCGACCCGGATCGCGATTTCAAATTTATAATTTGCGTTCCCAACTCATAGATTCAATCGTATTGTTTGCTATTGGAATCGCGATTTGCGTGAATTCGGAACATGTATACAAATAACATGGAACGTCGAACCAAAAAGAGGATGGAAAGTCGAACAGAATTTGGAAAGTCTCTATTTTTAAAAAATCCTCCCAATCTTGATTCTAAATTCACATGCAACCAATCACGCCTATATATAAGCTACCCTCAATCAATACGTATTCTCCATTACTCTCCTCAAATCCATTATATTCAATCATGGTGTTTGGAAAAAAAACGAAGTGTTGGAGATGATATTGGACAGCAATCAGAGGCATTACATGATGATTTTATTGATCTTGGGGATGAGGAAGAAAACAACCAGAACCAGAATGCTACTAAGGAGTCACAAGGTATTCTGTTTATACTTTATAAGTTTATATTAGTTTTACTATGTTGGGGATGAGTTTTATTAGTTTTATATTACGTATGTGTTTTAGATCAGAAAGTTATTAGTTTCAGCTTTTTGTGACATTCTATAATCTGAATTAGGTACACGGCAACAACAAGATGCTGTAAATGATAAGCCTCTGTTGGATGTAGTTAGGTTGATAGGTGCTGGTAGTGGTAAAAATCCAGGCGGTGCTAAAACGTGGGTGTGTAAACATTGTGGTGGACAGTTTACAAGTTCTTACACTAGAATACACACTCACTTTTTTGGAGCTATAGCGGGAAAAAGGACTGATATCAAAAGGTGTCCTGCTCTAATCAAGGACCGAGAAAGTTATGAACGGGTGCAAAGGAGGGTCAAAGAGGTCGAGAAGCTAGGAGTTTCTAAGACGTTAAAAAGCTCCTTAGTGACAAAAAAACATAATTTAAGCTCTAAGAAGCCGATAGAGCAATCGTTTTCTATAATGGAGAGAAGTGTGGTTGATTTAAAGATTGTGAGGGCTATGTGCAAACGGAATTCCGTTTAATGTTTTACGAAATCCACAGTTTCAAGAAATGATAAGCGCAATAAAAAGGCACCGGAAAGTTATAAAGCGCCATCTAGTGAGAAAGCAAGAACCGTTCTACTAGACGAATGTGTTAGAGATGTGGAGAAGGATCTAACACCATTTAAAGATACATGGTTCTCGCAAGGTCTTTCTATCGTATCAGATGGGTGGACAAACGTCAAGCGTAAACCGCTTATCAATGTTCTTGCCGTTAACAGCCGTGGATCTATGTTCATGTATGCCGAAGACTTTTCAGGGGAGGAGAAAAGTGGACCGGCAATTGCAGAATTTTCTGACAAAAGCGATTGAATCTGTCGGGTCAAGTAATGTTCTTAGCGTCGTGACAGACAATGCAGCCAATTGTAAAGCAGCGGGAAAGGAGATCGAAAAGGTATACAAGCATATTTTTTGGTCACCATGTTGTGTGCATACATTAAATCTCATTTTTAAAGACTTTGCAAATGAGTTTTTTTGGCTAAATGACACATACAAAAAAGGAAAAATGATTGTGAAGTATTTTTTGAACTATGGGCAAGCTTTAGCCATGTTTAGAGAGAATTCAAAGTTGGAGCTATTAAAGGTTGCAAAAACCCGATTTGCCTCTCATTACATTTTGTTGAAGAGGTCAACCCTTTGTAGAGAGGCCCTTTCTACAACAATTGCTCTAAATTCGTAGAGAGATTGGGCAAAACAAGGCGATGAACACACTCGAACGATCGCACAACTTGTTGTTGACACTATTAGGGATGATGACTTTTGGGATGAAGTTGAAAACATCTTAAAAATCACCAAGCCTATTTTCTTGTTGATAAAATTTTGCGATGGTGAAGGCACATGTTGGGAGAAATTAAAGATGTGATGAAAGAGAGTATATATGCCTCGTATTTCCCTCAAGTGGAGCAAATTCTATTGAGACGATGGGAGAAAATGAGCATACCTCTACATTGTTTGGGATTCGCTTTAACTCCTCGATTTTATGACACGCGTTACCTTGAAACGTTAGCACCAGGTGGCATACAAAGAGGAGCACCTAAAAAAGACAAAGAAGTTGTAGCAGGCATAGTGGAAGCTTTTAATCGCATTGCTGAAAACAAAGACGAGCAGCGGACGTTACGACAACAATTTGCTACCTTTACCATGAAGAAAGGTCTTTTTTCATTACCTGCTGCTCATTTGGATGCGGTAACAATGGAAGCAATTGAGTGGTGGTCTACTTATGGTGCAAAAACTCCAGAATTGGCTGAAGTAGCGAAGAAGATCTTGTTGCAACCTATAAGTAGTTCTTCAGCCGAAAGAATTTGGAGCACCTATTCTTATATCCATAGTGTGAAGAGGAACCGGCTTAGTTGTAAAAGGGCGGACAGGCTAGTTTAGAAGTGGGATATGGATCCCGAATCAACTAACTTGGAATGCAACGCTTGAAGACATGGAACTGTGGGAAGATTTGGAGAAGGATGAAGATAAAAACAATGACAAAGGAAAAAAACCAAGGCTGGACTAATTTCTTAGTTTTATTTTGTCATGTCTTTTTTAGAACTTCTTTGTGACTTTATCGTTTATCTCTTTTAAGGTTTCATTATCTAATCTGTTTTGAAATTTGAAGTTTGAAGTTACTTATGAAATATGATCCAAAATAATAGCACTTAGTTTAATTGGTACATCGTACCGCATGATATGGTACATCGTACCGAAACGATCCGAACCCCCCTTCGTACCAGATTTTAGGGACCTAGCGAATTGCGATCCCGTACCACGTTCCCGTACCGAAGCGTACCGCGAACCATGTGACTATGCTACTGATTGTGGACGGTACTTTAAAGGTCCTTTCTAAAATTTTATGATTAGCCACGTAGTATTCAACCGTAGAATAATCTTTAGCGCCATAATACAGTAAATGAAAAAAAATTCATCACATATCTAGAAACAAATTAGATAAAAGCATCTAAACAAAAACTCACCACTGCACACCTTAAGCCATTGCCCGATCCCAAAGCCTCAAACTGCTCGGCAATCTGTATCGCAAGTTCCCTACAAAAAAATTCAAAACCATCAAAAAGAAAAAAAAAACAAGTAGATAATCCAACATATATTTGAAACAAATTACGGAACAAAATACAAACCTAGTGGGAGAAAGCACACAAGCAAAAAATGCTTGTTTAGCAACCAAAAGAGCTTGAATAATTGGCAGAGCAAAAGCTCCAGTTTTACCAGAACCAGTCTGTGCTAACCCAATCAAATCCTTCCCTAAACAATACATACATACATACAAACAATCAACATAAATATGCAAAATACACATTTAAAATAATATCATTAAAACTTAGAAACTGGAAACATAAATAAATAAATAAATAAAACCTTCAAGTGCATGAGGAATGGCCTCAGCTTGTATTTTAGAAGGATTTTTCCAGCCCAAACTATCACAAGCCTCAATCAGTTCGTCAACAATTCCAAGTTCTTTGAATGATTTCACTTCTTCTCTCTCTTCTTCCATTTTTCAATCAACTAAACGTACAGATTTTAGGGTTCGAAGTGCGTAGTCTGGAAGGTTCGATGAGGCCAAAGGGTTTTGTGAATGCGAAAACGAGAACGTTGCAGTTGGCTTTGGTTGATCCGATTGCTTATGGGTTTAGGGTTTACGGTGATGTCAGCCCATTATTTTATGGGCTTTAGGCTAACGAGCTTTGTTTTTAAAGGATTTGGGGCATTAATGGTTTGATTGATGATGAAAAAAGAGAATTCTTGGTTCAGTTCTCCACCCTAACGCTCCGTATCATAGAGTAAAATGTTAAAATAATCTTCGAGTCAAGCTACACTTCAAAAATAAAATCTTTTGTATACGGATCCCTGAAGTTTTATTTTTGTTGTCATTTTTTCCGGTTGGCAAACCGGGTTAGAATGTTATGTTAATTTCTCTCTTTTTTGTCGTTTTTCTCGTTTAAATGAAGGGTATAATCATCATTTTGTGCCATCATATATTTTAATTAAATGAGAAAAACGAAAAAAAGGAAAAGTTAATCGAAAATTCTAACACAGTTTGCCAATTGGATGAAAATGACAACAAAAAATGAAACTCAGGGACTATTTTGGCATTTTACTATGAATCATATTACATTGTTGCTTTGTTGGTACTAGGTTTATTACTCAATAACAAATAACTTTGAGAATAATGGTACAGTAATTTTTTTTACAAATACCCAACTATTATAGGATTGCTTCTCCGAAGGACAATTGAAAGAAATAAACAAGGTGCATTTTCTTTAGTTATTTTGTTGACTCACACGTGACGCTGGACCAGAACGATGCTTCCATCGGATCTTCGCTAGTTTGATTTCATTTATATGTACGCTATATTTTTTATGTGGTAGAATTGCAATCACTTTATCAACTACTCCCCTTTTGGATGTCAGGTTGTGTAAACCACTCATTTCTTGTGTGGTTATGAACATGAAGTAGCTTCCAACGCATGCGATGATTTTGGATGGTCCAGTGAATCCTAGGCATTGTTTACCTCACTTCCACAACACGATGAGACCTTCAAAATTACCAGAATTCCCATTTCACATTCAACAAGTCTCTTCCATTAGACTTCCAACTTAAAATTCTAACAAGTATCCTCCAAATTTTTCGCTTCCATATCTGGATAATGGTTATGTTAAAAGGAGTTTAAAACTCGAATTGTTTCATTAAAAGTTGAACACTTAGTTTGGTGTGTGCACACACAAACATGAGGTGCAAAACATACAAAGTGGTGGCATAATTACATAACTTATGTATATATTCACACATGCTAACACATGTAAAAACAACACATATGTACACAATCATGCAACCTAATATGCATAATCATGCAACCATATATTTATAATCACACAACCTTTATATAAATACATGACAATACTCGGGGCCGGCCCTGGGTGGGCGAGCCGTTTTTCGAGGGCCCTAAATTAAAAAAAATGTATATATATTTTATATGTATATATTTTGAGTTAGAGTTTAAACAAAACTTAACTTTGGTTTAGTGGTTTAAATTTTATATGGCCCAGTTCGATTCCCATTCGTTTCGTCTTGCTGCCTTTATTTTTTATTAATTAAATTTTGCTAAGCACAGTTTACTTTGTGAGTATATTGTTGATTGTTCCCTATCAATTTTGAAGTGCCTTAGCCCAAACTGTGAGATGCAGGCTCATAGACTTGAAGTCCCATATGTTGCTTGCCTTTGCTTTTTATAGGATTTTTAAAAAAATTTATTTATGTTAACTTATAACTTATTTATGTTTTCGAGGGTATTTAAATTGCGTAAGGGAGAAGTTGTTGAACCTAATTCGACGATCAAAGTTGTCAAGTTCAAGGGCGTAGCTTTGTGGGGGCGGGAGGGGGCGGCCGACCCCCCGAACTTTTCGCTCAGTAGTGGAGAGTATATAGTTTTCGTATAGAATTTTTTGGGTATATACGTTTTTGACCCCCCGGTTTTATAGAAATTTGATATATACGTTTTCGACCGCTCAGTCGGAAATCTCAAGCTTCGCCACTGGTCAAGTTGCTTTGGTGGTGTCTTCATAGTATCTTAAACAAGGTGCCTATATAATTCATCGTTTAAAAAAATAGTTTATATAATTCGTTAGATATTAAGGGGCCCTTTTCTTTAGGTGGTACAGAGCACTTGAATTCTAACGACTGACCCTAACAATACTATATTTAAGTAGAAGATAAAGATGCTCAACTTGTGTTTGACTTTTTTTAAAGGTAATGAAGTATATAAAAGTAATGTGAGTTCAAAAAATAGTGGAACTAAATCAAAAGTCAATAATTATAGGGTTTTATCATATATTTTTTCTAGCTATTTACAAATATGACACCGTCTCTGTCACACCCCAACCGATGGCGGAAACATCGGGGTGTGAGCACTAAGCGTTCAGATTGTTCACGAGATTCCATAACACTATATGTTTCAATAGAAATTAGATTGAATTCATCATAACATTGTCTAAAAGCAAACACAACCAACACGAGTATCAAGTACAAACCATAACGAACATTGTTCAAATTGATTATAAAGTTCTAAGTTAACTAGGTGACGTTTCTAAGCATCTCCTAGCTTGATTCCATGCACTCCATAGGATCCTATCATCCTGCAACATGTATTAAAATATCAATACGAAAGTATTGGCGAGTATACAAGTTTGATAGTAGATTAATAGATTAAAACAGCTCATATCCATGGTAAATGTAACAAAATAGTTTCAGCCGTGCTAGTGTCGCAGTCCACGCAGTGATAGCCTAAGTATCCCGATGCTTTAGTGTTTACCCAAGACTCAAGGTAAACTAGAATCCTCCTAACAATACCCCCTGAGAATAATGGGAGAGGTGCACCCCCTATAGCGCTACTATTGTTAAGGCGGAACTACACACAGGGATTAAACGTTCACATAGCACAAAATAGTCTCAAGTATCACAAGTTTCATGCTTCATGTTTAAATGGATAGAGTATGTTTCAAATAAGTTTCAAGTGTCACGTGTTTGAATATAGAATACATGTTGCACCCAAAAGTGTTAAAAGTAAAAATGGGTTCGAGTATACTCACAGTGATTGCTTAACAGTAAAACTGCTATTGGATCAAAGGGAGCTCTTTTTAGACTTAGCCTGATTGGATTATAATAGGATAAGAGTCGAGCAGAGTAACGAGATAGAATAAAGCATTAAACTAGTCACTGGATCGGCTCGCTGTCCGATCGGATGGCTGTCCGATCGGATGGTCAGTCGATCGGATGACCCTTGTGTGAGTGAGGTGACAATGGCTGCCCGATCGGATGGCCATCCGATCGGGTTGCCACTCGTTCAGGTGACTTAGTGTGAAAGGAGGACTGTCCGATCGGGTGGCTCCATGTGAGGGTGAAACGAATGAGTGTCCGATCGGATGGTTGTCCGATCGGGTGGTCATCCGATTTAAGCGTCAATTGTTCAAGAATATAGTTTTTAAGGGTTCTGGTTATCTTGATCCGGTGGCTGCTCGATCGGATGGCTGTCCGATCGGGTTGCCACGCGATTGAAATCTCCAAAACTCCAAGTTTCTGAAAAAGTCACTAAGTGTTGGAAAGTTTCAAGGTTCCAAGGTTGTAAGGCAAGTGTCACTCAATCGGGTGGCTGTCTGATCGGATGGCTGTCCGATCGGGTTGTCGCTCGATCGGGCGAACCTTGTTCCCTTAACCATTGTCACGGCCCCCGACCCGGTGTAACAACTCTCCTTAAAATTAATAATTAGAGTGATAATTAGTCAATAAGGAAACCCTAATTGAGACACCCAAGTAATTTCGCACTAACCCTAAAATTTTCGGAACAATTGGAATCAGGATCAGGGCCCCTAAAACTCGGGGGGGGGGGGGGGGGGGGGTTAAACCCTAATCGATATTATCCTTATTATTCGTTGTCTAAGTTGAATTTAACAAAACTGTCAACTCACCCAAGCTACTGGACACGAAACCTACCCTACCCTAAATTGGAATGCCAGGCGATACGCGGGAGGTTCCCCGAATTCTGCCGCGACACGCGGGAGATGCCAATTTTCAGTATAAATAGAGGGCCTTGGGACTTGAATCTGGGAGTTGAAACGACGTAAAATAGTTGTCTGTACGTCGAGTTAAGGTCGTTTTACTACAATTAAACACCCACACTGCTTTCGAATTGCTGCCGCAAAACAGGGTAATCACTCGATCGCTATTACGATTCATTTTCCGAGATCAATATATCCAAAGAATGTTTAAGTGCCGCCCACATTAGGGTTATACTTTGTCGTTCGTCGTTAAATCGATGAATGTTTAAGTATTGCACTTTGTCGTTCATTGTGAGAATTTGATTTCGTGAGTTATCGTAACTGCTGTATTGATCACTAACCCGGTTTTGTGTGCATTATTGTTGAAATTAGGTTAACAGGGCTAAATCATATTCTATCCATATTAAATCTGTAATGTAAGTCATTCTCTTTTTATCAACTGTTTTACAATACTCCAAATTATTTTTCAGAATTGTAATTACAGTGATTAAGTTGATGTAATCACCAAATTACAGCCAGTATGTGGGGTATTGTGCACATTACTACAGTTTAAATCATTTTAGGTGGGCGAACCTAATTTAATTGATTTACGTCATTCATTGGGGCAGCCAATGGTGATATGACCACTGTCACAGATCCGGTCGAGTGACAAATACTGTGGGTAGTTGGTTGATATCAGAAACATGCGTAAAAGATCTTAACACTGTGAATTATAATAAATGTGTCTTTTCAGTAAAATGAATGATTCACTCAGTATTTCCCGCTGACAAAATCTTTTTCAAACATGTTTCAGGTGATCTACTGTAAATCAGGAAAAGTGTCGAGGAGCATTTCAAGCTTAAAATAGTGGCTCAATATAAAATAAAGAAATATATTTAAAAATAAAGATTTATCAGAAAAATCTTATTATTGTAAATTATCGGAGTTTTATCCCGAATTGTGAAATGAAATAATCGGGAAAAGTTTTTAGCTTTACAACGATCCTGATGTTAAAATTCCGCTGCTAAAATCACATAAATAAATATCACGGGATTTCTGTCCCGCGGCTCCTGAAACGGGTCAAACCGGGTCGGGGGCCGTGACAGAAATAAGGTGGTATCAGAGCCACTGAGTTAAGCTAATTAAGTATTTAAACGATACTTAATTTTTCCTGATTACTATTCTGTGATTATGTGTTTCTATTTTAAACTGATTAATTGTTAGTTACAGTATGGGTAAGCAAAAGCTGCAAGATATCTATCTTAAATTAGATAGGTCAATTTACGAAGAAGGAAGTTCATTCAAAACTAAATTTTCAAAGCTCCCTACAATTCCTGAAGAAGGAATATTTGTGCGTAAAGCACAGTATGAGAACCCACTTTCTCCTAGAAAAAGGAGTATGATTATTAAGAAAAGTAAGGAGCAAATCCGAGAAAAGAGGACTAAAAAGGAAACCCAGGATTTAATCAATAAATCACCTTGGGAAGATAAGCTAGATGAAAAATGGGCAAATTTATATATGCTAGCTACTGTAGCAGAAAATGCAAATCTTTAAAGTACTTTAAATCTAGTAATAGCACTTCTCAGTAAGTAAATAAATAAATAAACCTGAGTGTGTTCTTTCCTGTATTTTGTACAAATAGTGTGCAATAAAACTTCGATGTTTATTTGTTAAACTTTGTTCCAAAGTTTTAACTTAGCACTTTTGTGCATTTTGCATATATGCTACACAGCATGAACGAGATATCTGAAGCTTTTCAGAACCTCAATCTTTACCCAGTGAAGATAGAAGTTTCTCAAGAATTTACTGGATACTTTGCTGATGTAGACCAACCTATAGAATTCAATGCTCCACCTTTGACAAAACCAAAACGAAAGAAAAAGAAGAATTATGTGTGGAGACATCGTATCCGTAGGAAAAAGCCAGTCCCGAAACTTCCTAAAATAAACAATCCTTTAGAAATAGCAAAAGAACGTGGTAAACAGCCAGAAATAGAAATTGAAGTCGAGGAAGATACTAGGCAAATGGGAATACAGTTTGAGGAATATTCTTAGGAAATAGAAATGGAAGTAGGGCAAGGTTCTAGACCAACTCAGGTAGAAGTCGGAGAGAGCTCTAATCAAAACAAGAGAATTACTTTTCAGGAAGAGATAGATACTCTATTGGCAAACTGTGAGACTATGCAGCCCGTCAATACAAATATTTTTACCTATCCTATCGAAAATCCAATCCCTATGAATTTTGCACCAGCAATCCCAGAACCAATAATCCACGCTCAACCTGTAGAAATGGAAGAATGGTGGACGAATGATTGGCAATTTCAAAATATTTTCAACGACCCTTATTCCTTCCTTCCACAATTCGACCCAGAACCCCTACCTAGTCCACCAATGAGCCATGTGAATATGGCTGAACTGCGCCATTTTGGTGAAGAATTGATGGATGCCGGAAATAGAATCAGGGAGATAGGGGGACAGATTGCCTGGAAGTATGACGAAAGGGAACTTCGTTTTTAGGATGACAAGTGACGAGAGATAGGAGGATGGTAAAACTATAGTTGTATAATAGTAAGAAGTAATAGTGAAACCAGTTGTAACATAGCAAATAAAACGTTGTAAAATATTAGTGTGTATTGATGCATACTATACCGATATAAAATGGAATCAAGAAATCGATAGTTTTAACTTTACGTGCCTTATGAATTGTCTGATTGTTCGTGTATAATTTGCTAATTATCAAATACTAATAAAAAATTATTATATATTATCAGATGGCAAATAGTGGTAATGAACCAGTAAATGAGGTTAATCAATTGGAGCAACATCCAGGAGATCAATATATGACTAGACAAGATATTGAAAATATTATTGCTCAAGGGATAGCCAACGCTATTCCAGCATTTGTTGCTGCTGTGAAAAATCCAATCGAACCGCAACAAATTATTCCTAGTAAACATACTATTGAAGATAACTTCAGTAATAGTATAAACGGGGGCAATAATCATGCTAATCATGATAATGAATCCCAGCACACGCCGCTCCCTAAGAAACGGAAGGCTGCAACACCTGGTTGCACTTTCAAAGAATTTCTTGCTTGTAAACCCACTGAATTTGCAGGCAATGAAGGGGCAACTGCATCGCTGCGTTGGTTCGAGAAAACCGAAGCAGTAATTGCAATAAGTAAGTGTGCCAAAGATGATCAGGTCATGTACGCATCGAATCTGTTTAAAGAAGGAGCACTCGAATGGTGGAACACTGTGTTACAAGCTAAAGGAAAAGATAGGGCTTATGCTATGACTTGGGAAGAATTCAAGAATCTGGTAGAAAGAAAATTCTGTCCTGAGTATGAAAAGGAACAAATGGCAAATAAGTTCCTAACTCATCGGATGTTAGGTGTGGATTGTCGTGGTTATACTTCGACATTCTTCGAATATGCTAGAGTGGTACCTAACCTGGCTTCGCCAGAACCGGTACTCATTTCTCGCTATATTTGGGGATTAATTAGCGAAATTCGAAATATCGTTAAGGCTGCGAGACCTCGCACTATTGACGATGCAGTAGAATTAGCTAACACCCTAACTGATGAACTGATACGCACAAGGGATGAAGATAGGAAAAAGGAACTAGCCCAGAAAATTACCCAAGGATTTAGGGTGGGTAATAATAGTAATTTCAAAAAGAGAGGAACAAGGCAATCTTCAACTTTGCCATTCTGCAAAATTTGCAAAAAGAATCATTTTGGAAGATGTAATAAACTTTGCAATTTTTGCAAAACAATAGGACATCGTGAAGAAAACTGCAGGAAGAAATCCATAATTTGTTACAATTGTGGAGAAGTCGGACACTTCAAAACAGAATGTCCTAAGTTAGTCAAGCCCGTAGACAACAAACCCAAAGCGACCGAAGGAGCTACTAAGAAGAATGCCAGAGCATTCCAGCTAACTACTCAAGAAGCAGAGCTCATCCCGGATGTGATAGCCGGTACGTTTTTAGTTCACAACGTTTATGCAAAAGTATTATTTGACTCTGGTGCAAACCAAAGTTTTATAAATACTTCATTCTGTCAAGCTCTTAAGTTACCCTTAACTACCGTTAGGCAGATTTTTTACAGTCGAAACTGCAGATGGGAATTCAGTAAAAATCAATCAGGTTTTGCAAAAAGTAGAAATAGAACTCTCAGGTCATAAATCTGCTGCAAACCTATTGCCTATGAAATTAGCTGAATTTGATGTTGTGTTAGGAATGGATTGGTTAATAGCCAACCATGCTCAAATCATTTGTGATAGAAACTCTATAGAAATTCAATCACCTACTGGGAAAGTAATCATGATTACAGGAGATAAACCTCGAAAGCCGCTAAAGTTCATATCAGTAATGAAAGTTGCTAATTATGAACGGAAACAAGGAATAGTATATATGATTTCAGTAATCATTTGTACTAAAGGAAAAGAACTTAAGGAAATTCCTGTAGTCTCAGAATACCCAGATGTATTTCCGGAAGATTTACCTGGGTTACCACCAGATAGGGAGGTAGAATTTAGGATTCATCTAATTCCAGGAACTACACCGATAGCCAAAGCACCCTATCGATTAGCTCCTACCGAAATGCTAGAATTGAAAAAGCAATTAGATGAATTACTAAGCAAAGGATTTATACAACCTAGTTCATCCCCTTGGGGTGCACCAGTGTTGTTTGTGAAAAAGAAAGATGGATCAATAAGAATGTGTATCGATTATAGAGAGCTGAATAAGGTTACAATTAAGAATCGATACCCATTACCTAGGATTGATGATCTTTTTGATCAATTACAAGGCGCTAAATATTTTTCTAAGATAGACTTGCGCTCTGGATATCATCAATTAAAGGTTCAAGAAGAAGACATATCTAAAACTGCTTTGGCAAATTGGAAAATAATAATCCCACCATTGTGAAATTGGCCAATAATAATCCCAAGTCAGGAATTAGCCAATAATAATCCCACCTCGTCCATTTTTGGAAAATAATAATCCACAGTCACTAAACGACAAAAGTGCCACGTCAGCATTTGGAGTATTATTTTCCAAAAATGGACGAGGTGGGATTATTATTGGCTAATTCCTGACTTGGGATTATTATTGGCCAATTTCACAATGGTGGGATTATTATTTTCCAATTTGCCAACTGCTTTTAGGACTAGGTATGGACATTATGAGTTTACAGTCATGCCCTTTGGATTAACAAATGCACCTGCAGCATTTATGGACATGATGAACAGGATCTGTAAACCATATTTGGATAAATTTGTAATTGTTTTCATAGATGATATACTTATTTATTCAAAAAGTCAGATCGAACATTGCCAGCACTTGCATGCACTCTTAACTTTGTTAAGAAAAGAAAAGTTGTACGCTAAATTCTCAAAATGTGAATTTTGGCTACAAGAAGTGCAATTCTTAGGACACATGGTGAATCACGAAGGTATTCACGTAGATCCTGCTAAGATAGAAGCAATTACCAATTGGAAGGTTCCGCAAACTGCAATGGAAATTAGAAGTTTTATAGGTTTAGCCGGTTATTATAGACGATTTATTAAGGACTTTTCCAAGATAGCTGTACCATTAACCAAGCTAACCTGTAAAGCTACTAAGTTTGAGTGGGGACCTAAACAAGAAGAAGCCTTCAGAATTTTAAAGCAGAAATTAACCAATGCTCCAATCTTAGCTTTACCAGAAGGAACGGAAGATTTTGAAGTATATTGTGATGCTTCAAAATTAGGATACGGATGTGTGTTGATGCAACGCAAAAAGGTAATTGCGTATGCTTCCAGACAATTGAAAAAGCACGAAGAAAACTATACGACTCATGATTTAGAATTAGGAGCTATAGTTTTTGCCCTTAAGATATGGAGACATTATCTGTATGGAAGTAAGTTTACTGTTTATACAGATCATAAGAGTTTAAGATATATATTTGGGCAAAAAGAGTTAAACATGAGGCAAAGAAGATGGATGGAAATCCTGAGTGATTACGATTGTGATATTCAATATCACGAAGGAAAGGCAAACGTAGTTGCAGATGCCTTAAGTCGTAAGTATCATGAAAAGCAAAAGCGAGTCCGTGCCCTTAGAATAAATCTACAAGTAGACTTAATGGAACAATTGAAGGAAATTCAGGAAATGGCAATCAAGGACGATGCCGAAGGAATGAAAGGTTACCTAAAAGAATTGGAACAAGGAAATGATGGAATTTGGAAATTCCACAAAAGCAGAATTTGGGTACCTAATCAGGGAAATTTAAGATCAAAGATTTTAGAGGAAGCTCATAAATCTAGGTATACTATACACCCAGGAAACAATAAGATGTACCAAGATTTAAGAAAGAAATTTTGGTGGATAGGAATGAAAAAGGATATAGCCGAATACGTATCTAAGTGTTTAACTTGTTCACAAGTTAAAGCCGAACATCAGAAACCCTCAGGTCTACTACAACAGTTAGAAATGCCTGTATGGAAATGGGAACTCATAACAATGGACTTTGTTACTAAGTTACCCAAAACCAGAAAAGGTAATGATGCCATTTGGGTAATCGTGGATCGATTAACCAAATCAGCTCATTTTCTACCAATAAAGGAAACCTTTAGTATGGAAAGGTTAGCCAAGTTGTATGTAGATGAAATAGTATCCTTACATGGAGTTCCACTCTCCATTGTATCGGATAGAGATAGTCGTTTCACTTCCCGTTTCTGGACAAGTTTCCAAGAATCAATGGGAACCCGACTCAATCTAAGTACTGCATATCATCCACAGACAGACGGACAAAGTGAAAGGACGATCCAAACTCTAGAAGACATGCTCCGAGCATGTGTAATTGACTTTGGAGGTAATTGGGGTAACCATTTACCATTAATCGAATTCTCCTATAACAATAGTTATCACTCAAGTATCGAGGCCGCTCCATTCGAAGCACTGTATGGACGCAAGTGCAGAACTCCCGTATGTTGGGCAGAAATAGGAGAAAGTCAATTATCAGGTCCAGAAATCGTGCAAGAAACCACAGACAAGATAACCCAAATCAAGGAAAGATTGAAAACAGCCAGAGATCGCCAGAAGAGCTATGCATACAATCGCCGCAAGCCACTCGAATTCCAGATAGGAGACAAAGTACTTTTGAAAGTATCTCCTTGGAAAGGAGTAGTACGATTTGGTAAGAAAGGAAAACTGAGTCCAAGATATGTTGGACCATTCCCAGTGATTCAACAAATCGGACCAGTTGCTTATCGCTTACAACTACCAGAAGAACTAGATGGAGTACATGATGTATTTCATGTATCCAATCTCAAGAAGTGTCTATCAGACGAATCCCTGGTAGTACCTCTTCAAGATGTGGAGGTAAATGAAAAACTGAAATTCATAGAGAAACCCTTACAAATAGAAGATAAGAAAATCAAGTTTCTCAAACACAAACGACTCGTACTGGTGAAAGTCAAATGGAATTCAAAGAGAGGACCGGAATACACTTGGGAACTGGAATAAAAAATGAAGCGCAAGTACCCTCATCTGTTTCAATGAATCTCGAGGACGAGATTTTTCCTAAGGTGGGGAGGATGTAACAACTCTCCTTAAAATTAATAATTAGAGTGATAATTAGTCAATAAGGAAACCCTAATTGAGACACCCAAGTAATTTCGCACTAACCCTAAAATTTTCGGAACAATTGGAATCAGGATCAGGGCCCCTAAAACTCAGGGGGGGGGGGTTAAACCCTAATCGATATTATCCTTATTGTTCGTTGTCTAAGTTGAATTTAACAAAACTGTCAACTCACCCAAGCTACTGGACACGAAACCTACCCTACCCTAAATTGGAATCCCAGGCGATACGCGGGAGGTTCCCCGAATTCTGCCGCGACACGCGGGAGATGCCAATTTTCAGTATAAATAGAGGGCCTTGGGACTTGAATCTGGGAGTTGAAACGACGTAAAATAGTTGTCTGTACGTCGAGTTAAGGTCGTTTTACTACAATTAAACACCCACACTGCTTTCGAATTGCTGCCGCAAAACAGGGTAATCACTCGATCGCTATTACGATTCATTTTCCGAGATCAATATATCCAAAGAATGTTTAAGTGCCGCCCACATTAGGGTTATACTTTGTCGTTCGTCGTTAAATCGATGAATGTTTAAGTATTGCACTTTGTCGTTCATTGTGAGAATTTGATTTCGTGAGTTATCGTAACTGCTGTATTGATCACTAACCCGGTTTTGTGTGCATTATTGTTGAAATTAGGTTAACAGGGCTAAATCATATTCTATCCATATTAAATCTGTAATGTAAGTCATTCTCTTTTTATCAACTGTTTTACAATACTCCAAATTATTTTTCAGAATTGTAATTACAGTGATTAAGTTGATGTAATCACCAAATTACAGCCAGTATGTGGGGTATTGTGCACATTACTACAGTTTAAATCATTTTAGGTGGGCGAACCTAATTTAATTGATTTACGTCATTCATTGGGGCAGCCAATGGTGATATGACCACTGTCACAGATCCGGTCGAGTGACAAATACTGTGGGTAGTTGGTTGATATCAGAAACATGCGTAAAAGATCTTAACACTGTGAATTATAATAAATGTGTCTTTTCAGTAAAATGAATGATTCACTCAGTATTTTCCGCTGACAAAATCTTTTTCAAACATGTTTCAGGTGATCTACTGTAAATCAGGAAAAGTGTCGAGGAGCATTTCAAGCTTAAAATAGTGGCTCAATATAAAATAAAGAAATATGTTTAAAAATAAAGATTTATCAGAAAAATCTTATTATTGTAAATTATCGGGGTTTTATCCCGAATTGTGAAATGAAATAATCGGGAAAAGTTTTTAGCTTTACAACGATCCTGATGTTAAAATTCCGCTGCTAAAATCACATAAATAAATATCACGGGATTTCTGTCCCGCGGCTCCTGAAACGGGTCAAACCGGGTCGGGGGCCGTGACACCCGGTTTGACCCGTTTCAGGAGCTGCGGGACAGAAATCACGTGGTATTTAATTAGTTGAGTTTAACAGCGGAAGTTTATCATCAGGATCTTTTTAAAACTGAAATAATTCCCGATTATTTTATTTCACAACTCGGGATAAAACCCCGGTAATTTACAATCATTTGATTTTCACGAAGAAATCTTTTATTTTACAAAACATGTTTCTTTATTTTATCCTGAGCCACTTTCTTAAGCTTGTAGTGTTTCATGGCACTTTTCCTGGATCATAACAGATTACCTGAAACATGTTTGAAAAAGGTTTTGCCAGCGGGAAATACTGAGTGAGTTCATTCAGGTTTTATAAAATGACCCTTAGTTATAAAATTACAGCATAAGAGCGATTACAATGGTTTATATCTTATATTTATCTGGCGCCATGTCACAATGGTGACATGTCACAATGGTTACGATGGTCATACTACTATTAGGTCAATGAACCCAAATAGTGATGATTATCCCTAGTAGGTCAATGAACCTAACTGGGAGAAAATTAGTAATGTGCACAATACCCCACTAGCCAGTGATTCAAGATATCCACGACTTAGTCCCTGTAATTATAACTTTTGAAAATAATTTGGAGTATTGTAAAACAGTTGATAAAAAGATAATGACTCACATTGCAGATTTAACGAGCAGTGTATAAGCCTACTAATTTAGCCTTGTTTAACCTAATTTTAATAACAATGCACACAAACTGGGTTAGTAACTAATACAACAGTTACGACAATTCACGAGATTAAACCCTCACAACGATTATCAAAGTGCAATACTTAACAACTCAACGGATTCACAACGGATGACAGAGTATAGTTCGAGTTCGGACAACACTCAAACATTCAAGTTGAAATCACGACGAATGACAAAGTATAAGCTCAATTTGAGCAGCACTCAAACAATCGTTGGATAGTTACAATCGATCGGACGTTGAATCGTAATAGCGATCGAGTTATTACCCTAATTGTGGCAGCGATTCGTGAATCGTGTGTGTTGTTGGACTGTTCCTACGATAACTCAGCGTACGTTTGGAATTTTTACGTCGTTTCAGTGTCAGAATTCAAGTCCCAAGGCCCTCTATTTATACTCGAAATTTGCACCTCCCGCATATCGCGGAAGAATCCGTGGCACTTGCCGCGTATCGCCTGGGGTGTCAATTTAGGGTAGGGTAGGTTAGTCACTGGTATAGGCCTGGTGAGTCGACAATTTAAGAATTCTCAATTTAGACAACGTATTCGGAGGATTATTATCAATTAGGGTTTAACCCCCTTGAGTTTTAGGGGCCCTGATTCTAATTCCAATTGTTATGAAAATTTTAGGGTTTATGCAGAATTACTTGGGTTTCTCAATTAGGGTTTCCTTACTAGACAATTAGCATAATAAGTATTGATTTTAGTGAGAGTTGTTACATCCTCCCCACCTTAAGAAAAATCTCGTCCTCGAGATTTACTGGAATAATTGAGGATATTTCCGCTTTATTTCTGATTCCAACTCCCAAAGTGTATTCTGGTCCTCTCTTTGAATTCTACTTGACTTTGATCAATACTAGTCATTTGTGTTTGAGAAACTTGACTTTCTTGTCTTCTATTTGCAGTGGTTTCTCTACAATTTTAGCTTTTTATTTACCTCTACATTTTGATGAGGTACTACCAGGGATTCGTCTGATAAACATTTCTTGAGGTTGGATATATGAAATACATTATGTACTCCAACTAGTTCTTCTGGTAGTTGTAAATGATAAGCAACTGGTCCTATTCGTTGTATTACTGGAAATGGTCCTACGTACCTTGGACTTAGCTTTCCTTTCTTGCCGAATCTAACAACTCCTTTCCAAGGAGATACTTTCAATAACATTTTGTCTCCAACTTGAAACTTCAACAGCTTTTGTCTATTATATAATTCTTCTGGCGATCTCTAGCCGTCTTCAGCCTTTCCTTCGTGATACTGAATATCACAATCGTAGTCACTTAGGATTTTCATCCATCTCCCTTGCCTCATGTTTAATTCTTTTTGCTCAAATATATCTTAAATTCTTATGACCTGTATAGACAGTAAACTTACTTCCATACAGATAATGTCTCCAAATTTTAAGGGTAAAATTATGGTTCCTAATTCTAAGTCCTGAGTGGTATAGTTTTCTTCGTGCTTTTTCAATTGTCTTGATGCATACGCAATTACCTTTTTGTGTTGCATTAACACACATTCAAATCCTAGCTTTGAAGCATCACTATATACTTTAAGATCTTCTGTTCCTTCTGGTAAGGCTAGGATTGGGGTATTTGTTAATTTATGCTTTTAAGATCCTAAAGGCTTATTCTTGTTTAGGTTCTCATTCAAACTTAACTGTTTTACAGGTTGGCTTAGTTAATGGTATAGCTATCTTGGAAAAATCCTTAATAAACCGTCTATAGTATCCGGCTAAACCTACAAAACTCCTAATTTCCATTGCGGATTGCGGAACCTTTCATTTGGTAATTGCTGCTATCTTATCAGGATCTATGTGAATACCTTCATGATTCACCATATGACCTAGAAATTGCACTTCTGGCAGCCAAAATTCATATTTCGAGAATTTGGCGAAAAGCTTCTCTTTTCTTAACAAAGTTAAGAGTGCATGCAAGTGCTGATAATGTTTTCCCGACTTTTGTCATAAATAAGTATATCGTTGATGAAGATAATTACAAATTTATCCAAATATGGTTTACAGATCCTATTCATCTTGTCCATGAATGCTGCAAGTGCATTCGTTAATCCGAAGGGCATGACTGTAAACTTGTAATGACCATACCTAGTTCTGGAAGCAGTTTTAGGTATGTCTTCCACTTGTACTTTCAATTGATGATATCCGGAACGTAGGTATATCTTAGAAAAATATCTAGCTCCTTGAAGTTGATCGAAAAGATCATCAATCCTAGGTAATGGGTATCGATTCTTAATTGTAACCTTATTCAATTCTCTATAATCAATACACATTCTCATCAGACCATCCTTTTTCTTAATAAACAACACTGGTGCCCCCTCCCACGGGGATAAACTAGGTTGTATGAAACCTTTACTTAATAATTCATCTAATTGATTTTTTAGTTTTTTTTTTATATTTCTGTGGGTGCTAACCAATAAGGTGCCTTGGCTATCGGTATAGTTTCTGGAATTAGATGAATCCTAAATTCTACCTCCCTATCTGGTGGTAATTCTTCTGGGAATACATCTGGGTATTCTGAAACTACAGAAATTTCTTTAAGTTCTTTATCTTTAGTATTAATGATTACTTGAAATCATTTATACTATTTCCTTGCTTTTGTTCATAATTAGCAACTTTCATTACTCATATAAACTTTATGGGTTTACATGGCTTATCTCCTGTAATTATTATTATTTCTCCAGTAGGTGCACAAATTTTTATGGAATTCTTATCACAGATAATTCAAGCATGGTTGTTTACTAACCAATCCATTCCTAACACATCATCAAATTCAACTAATTTCATAGATAATGGGGTTGCAGAAATTTATGACTTAAAAGTTCTATTTCTACGTTTTGCAGAACCTTATTTATTTTAGCTGAATCCCCATCTGCCGTTTCTACTGTAGAAATTTGCCTAATGCTGGTTAAAAGTAAGTTAAGAGTTTGGCAGAATGAAATATTTATAAAACTTTGGTTTGCACCAGAGTCAGATAATATTTTTGTGTAAACGTTGTGAACTAAGAACGTACCAGCTATCACATCTGGAATGAGCTCTGCTTCCTGAGCAGTCAGTTGGAAGGCTCTTACATTCCTTTTTGCTTCTTCTGCAGGTTTGGCTTTATTGTTAGATAGTTTGTTAAGTTTTGGACAATCTGGCCTAAGATGTCCAGCTTCTCCACAGTTGTAGCAGACTGAAAATCTCTTCCTCCTGCAGTCTTCTTCTTGATGCCCCGAAATTTTGCAAAAATTGCAATATCCTTTGCATCTCCCAAAATGCTTTCTTTTGCAAGAATTGCAAAATGGGCTAGTGGAAGATTGCCCATTCCCTCCTTTCTTGAAATTGTTATGGTTACCCGGATGGAATCCTTGGGTAATCTTTGGGCTACTTCCTTCCTTCTATTTTCTTCTCTTGTCCGTACTAGTTCGTCAGTCAGGGTATTGGCTAAATCTACCGCATCATCAATCGTGCGAGGTTTTGCAGCCTTGGCGATATTACAGATTTCAGCAATCAATCCCCAAATATAACGAGAAATAAGTACCGGCTCTGGCGAAGCCAGTGTTGGTACTACTCGAGCATACTCAAAAAATGTCAAAGTATACCTTCGACAATCTACATCCACCATCCGGTGGGTTAAAAACTTATTTGTCATTTGTTCCTTTTCATATTCGGGACAGAATTTTCTTTCTACAAAGCTCTTAAATTCTTCCCAGTTCATAGCATACGCCATCCTTCTTCCTTTTGCTTGTAACACCGTATTCCACCATTCTAGCGCCCCTTCTTTGAAAAGGTTTGACGCGTACATGACCTGATCATCCTGAGCACATTTACTTATGGCAATTACTGCCTCGGTTTTCTCTAACCAACGTAGTGCCGCAGTCGCTCCTTCATTGCCTGCAAACTCAGTGGGTTTACAAGCAAGAAATTCTTTGTAAGTGCAACCAGGCGTTGTAGCTTTCATTTTCTTAGGGGAAGGAGCTTGCCGTGGTTCATTCTCATGATTAGTATGATTATTGCCTCCGTTTACGCTATTACTGAAGTTATCTTCAGAAATACGTTTGCTAGGAACAATTTGTTGTGGTTCTATTGGATTTTTAACAGCAGCTACGATTGCTGGAATAGCGTTGGCTATCCCTAGAGCAACTATTGCTGGAATAGCGTTGGCTATCCCTTGAGCAACGATATTTTCTATATCCTGCCTAGTCATATATTGATCCCCCGGTTGTTGCTCAGATTGATTAACCTCATTAACTGGTTCATTACTAGCGTTTTCCATCTGATAATATATTTATTAGTATTAATAATAACAATTAGACATAAAATAATTATATTAATTTCACAATACACATATAGCCAAACTTATTGATTTCTTGATTTCCATTTATATTTAATAGTATGCATCAATACACACCATTATCTTACAAAGTTTTATTTTAGGTTTTTTTACAGACTGATTTTGACTATTACTATTATACAACCACAGTTCCATAAATCCCCTATCCTTTGTCAGATGATATTCTAGTAATGACGTTCCCTCTCATCGTATTTCCAGGAGATCTGTCCCCCAATCTCTTGGATCCTATTCCCAGTATCCCTTAGTTCTTTGCCAAAGTGGCGGAGTTCAGCCATATTCTCGTTACTCAATGGTGGATTTGGTAAAGGTTCTAGATTGAACTGAGGAAAAGGCTCATAGGGATTGTTTTGGAACTGTATTTCATTAGTTAACCATTCGTCTATTTGCGAGTGGATTGAAGGATTTGGTATAGCTAGTTCTAAGTTCATTGGTAGTTGTGTTTCAAGAAAGTGAATAAAAACATTTTCATTAACAGGCTTAATAGTATTATAGCTTGTCAATATAAAATCTAGTTCTTCCTGAGATGGTAACCTTTCAATTTGCCTAGAGCTTTCCCCAATTTCCATTTTCTTACGCTTGGGTTTCTTGAGAGGTAAAGCGTTGAATTCTATAGGTTCTTCTATGTCTGGTATATACCTATTGAAATCTCTGGAAACCTCTATTCTTACTGGATAGAGATTTAAATTCTGAAGGGCGTCAGACAAGTCACTCATGCTGTTTAGCAAAATACACACAATTACTAAGTTAAAATTCATAACAAAATTTTGCAGAAAAACTTTTAAATATTATTTCATACTAGGTAACTACCAAAACAACGGAAATTTAAAACACACTAGGTTTTATTTGTAAATTTATTTATTTACTGAATAAGGCTTCTAGACTGTAGATAATAAAAGTACTAAAACTTAGGTTAAATTATTTAAGGATTTGCATTAATTGCTATAAAGATCTGCCCATACTGTACATAATTAGTCAGATAATAAAACACATAATCACAAAATAGCAATTAATAAAAATTAAGTATTTTCTAAATACTTAATTGGCTTAAATTAGTGGCTTAATCAGTGGCTCTGATACCACCTTTTTCTGTCACGGCCCCCGACCCGGTTTGACCCGTTTCAGGAGCTGCGGGACAGAAATCCCGTGGTATTTAATTAGTTGAGTTTAACAGCGGAAGTTTATCATCGGGATCTTTTTAAAACTGAAATAATTCCCGATTATTTTATTTCACAACTCGGGATAAAACCCCGGTAATTTACAATCATTTGATTTTCACGAAGAAATATTTTATTTTACAAAACATGTTTCTTTATTTTATCCTAAGCCACTTTCTTAAGCTTGTAGTGCTTCACGGCACTTTTCCTGGATCATAACAGATTACCTGAAAAATGTTTGAAAAATGTTTTGTCAGCGGGAAATACTGAGTGAGTTCATTCAGGTTTTATAAAATGACCCTTAGTTATAAAATTACAGCATAAGAGCGATTACAATGGTTTATATCTTATATTTATCTGGCGCCATGTCACAATGGTGACGATGGTCATACTACTATTAGGTCAATGAACCCAAATAGTGATGATTATCCCTAGTAGGTCAATGAACCTAACTGGGAGAAAATTAGTAATGTGCACAATACCCCACTAGCCAGTGATTCAAGATATCCACGACTTAGTCCCTGTAATTATAACTTTTGAAAATAATTTGGAGTATTGTAAAACAGTTGATAAAAAGAGAATGACTCACATTGCAGATTTAACGAGCAGTGCATAAGCCTACTGATTTAGCCTTGTTTAACCTAATTTTAATAACAATGCACACAAACTGGGTTAGTAACTAATACAGCAGTTACGACAATTCACGAGATTAAACCCTCACAACGATTATCAAAGTGCAATACTTAACAACTCAGCGGATTCACAACGAATGACAGAGTATAGTCCGAGTTCGGACAGCACTCAAACATTCAAGTTGAAATCACGACGAATGACAAAGTATAAACTCAATTTGAGCAGCACTCAAACAATCGTTGGATAGTTACAATCGATCAAGCAATCGTTGGATAGTTACAATCGATCAGACGTTGAATCGTAATAGCGATCGAGTTATTACCCTGATTGCGGCAGCGATTCGTGAATCGTGTGTGTTGTTGGACTGTTCCTACGATAACTTAGCGTACGTTTGGAATTTTTACGTCGTTTCAGTGTCAGAATTCAAGTCCCAAGGCCCTCTATTTATACCCGAAATTTGCACCTCCCGCGTGTCGCGGAAGAATCCGTGGCACTTGCCGCGTATCGCCTGGGGTGTCAATTTAGGGTAGGGTAGGTTAGTCACTGGTATAGGCCTGGTGAGTCGACAGTTTAAGAATTCTCAATTTAGACAACGTATTCGGAGGATAATTACCAATTAGGGTTTAACCCCCTTGAGTTTTAGGGGCCCTGATTCTAATTCCAATTGTTATGAAAATTTTAGGGTTTATGCAGAATTACTTGGGTTTCTCAATTAGGGTTTCCTTACTAGACAATTAGCAAAATAAGTATTGATTTTAGTGAGAGTTGTTACAACCATTTTGTAAAATTTTCTAAGTTTTCAACGATGATGGCATGGTACGTATTGAGACAATAGTAAACTCATCGTCGCACAGCCGTTCTAATCGGGTGGGAACCACCCCCATCCGATCGGTTACTGTCCGTGACAACGTTTATGTCAACTCCGTATTCCAGTCATCATTCTCCGGTGGAAATCCATCCTTAAGCCGATTCTAGACTAATAATCAAGTCTATAGTCCGTTCAGGACCGGATCTCATCATTTAGCGTAAAAGTTTGAAGAAAAGATGTAGAAACTTAAGTTTTATTATGAAAATACTTAGATTTAGCTTAGATTCAGTGATTAATACATGGAATCCCTTAGATCTCAGCTAGATCTTACCAAGAATGACCTCATATAGTAGTTTGTACAAACCACCATGATGACATCATCCTTAAGATCTCAGATCTGAGAGATTTCACGGTGAAAAGTGTGATTTCGAAGGTGAATCACGTAAAGGATGAAGTGTAGATCAGGAAAGTACAAGAATCTAGGCTAAAACGTACCGAAATCAGCAAGAAAATGGAGGAGAAAGGTGTTTGTGCGTCTGTGTCGAGCAGAGCTGTCACATCACCTAAAATGGTGATGTGACAGATAGTAAGAAAGGGAAGTGGAGGCGGCATAAGGTAGATAGGGTGGTCACCCATTCGGGTGGTCATCCGATCGGACGGCCACTCTAGCCGATCCATCTTTCTGCGTTCCCGATTTTGATTCGTTTTGCGCGTTAGGTTAGGCGTTGCGTTATGTATGGTTTATGTAAAATATCTAGATTGCATCACAACCCAAAAGTTACCAAGTTTCATAGATTCCGCCAGTGACAAGGCTCTAGTCTCTCGTTCAAACAGGAATCAAGTTTTACGAGTCTAATGAGTCAAGCACCAAATAAGTTTTAAGGGTCAAGAGTCATAGTTTCTCAAGCATCAAGAACCAAGAGTCCAAGCATCAAGTATCAAGAATCAACAATAGGAATCTAGTTTAATCCTCAAAATCAAGTGTCTAGATTAAGCATCAAGAGTCAAGTACCTAGATTTAAGTATCAGGTTATCAAGTATCAATAATCAACAAGATTCATGCCAAAAGTATCAAAGTATCAACACCATATAACTACAGGGACCAAAACTGACATTAATCAGAAGTTCAGGGACCGATCTTGCCCAAGTGTATAAAGTTTAGGGATGCTGGGCATTACAGTCTCCCCTCCTTTAGGAGATTTCGTCCCCGAAATCTTAGAAAAACGTTTGAAAAGATGCAGGTACTTCGACTTCATATCACCTTTCAATTCCCAAGTGAATTCGCCGCCACGCTTTCCTTCCTATTGAACCTTAATGTCACACCCCAACGGATGGCGGAATCATCGGGGCGCGGCACTAAGCGAAACAGATTGTCCAGAAGTTTCCATAACAATTATCATTACTATTCAATTTAAAATAACATGTCCCAAACCATGTCTCAAATAGTAAACAGATTATTACAGACCAAATCTAGGCAATTAATTCTGTTCCGACAACTCGGATTTAAATATATAGCAATTGTTTATCTGCTTCTAGAGACCCTTGATTCAATCACTACAGACAACTATTTGTTGGACTCTAGAGCTTTATTCTAGCCTCGCTTTCCTAGCAGATAAGCATCCTAAACACATGTCACATACGTTAAAGTAAAAGTTAATACACATAGTGTAAAGGCGAGTATACAAGTTTGATAATAGCATATAGAGTTCGAAATAGTTTACGCATAACCAGTACGTACACAGCGGAAAACGAAGCATGTTAATTATCGACACGGATCTATCGATACCAATGACTGCGGGTTGACTGCCCGAGGCAGTTCGTAATACATGATCACCACTGTAATCCATGCAAATAATTGTCCTTAACAACCCCCGCATGAGCGGGTGCTGAGTCCAAACTATAGTACTATCGTCGTTAAGGCAGGTAGACAGCATTCCATGTGTAAACATAACAAACAAGCATTCATTAAGTCACGTATAACATGCGGTCACGGTTAGTGTTTAAAAGTATTGCGTAGTGTGTTCGAGGAGTTTTAGTATAAGTAACGTATGTAACACCAAAAAGTGCATAAAGCAAAAAGGGATCGAGTATTCTCACAGCGGTTGATGGATTGAAGGGAGTGCTTGAGAGTAAGGTTAGCCTGAACAGTTCGATAGTATAACGATAAGCAATGAACAAGTGTCGATGGATCGGACAGCTGGTCGATCGGACGGTAGTCCGATCGGGCGGCTGACCGTTCGGTTGGCAGTCCATTCAGACAGTTGTCCGGTAGGACGGGAGTCCGATCGGATGGCTGTTCGAGTGGATTGTTTCTTCCCTTGAGTAAGATGTGTTTGCGCATGATGGTTGACTTTTGAAGTTTTCGTTGTAGCATTTGAAAACCTTGAAGTATATTTGCCTTTCAGGTCGGTCGATTGGACGATCGTTCAATCGGTCGGCAACCCGATCAGCTGGTACTTCAGTGAAGAACATGTCCTCAGTAAGAGGTCACTCGACAGGACAGTAGTTCGATCGGGTGGCATTTCTGTGCATCGAACATGTTAAAAAATTGATTAAGTATTTAAAGTCAAGTATCTCATGATCCGAAGAGTAATCCGATCGAATGGCAGTCCGATCGGACAGCAGTTCGTTCAATACCCAATCTTCAAGATAATTTGGTCAAGTGTGGGATCCATGTGCTAGCCGATCGGCTGGCCAGTCGTTCGGCTGTTTGTCCGTTCGGCTGGCTGTCCGTTCGGACAGCAGTCCGATTGGACAGTGCCTTGTCTTAGTCGGCCTGTTCGTCTAACACTCGGTTATTTTGATTGTTTGTCGTTTTATCGAGGTATTTTGATAACGAGTCAAGCAACAGAAGTCGCGTCATTACTTAGTTCCCCTAATCGGACAGGAATCACCCAAATCTGATTAGTGAACAGTTCGGGACGGTGTTTCATGTTTAACACGAAATCGGTGAACCTCGTGGTTAGAATCCGGATCTTGAGCCACACAATCACAAGAATGAGTAGTGTGTTGACACAAGGTCCAATTCCACCGGTTTTGAGTGCATTGAGTGTAAAAGAGTTGAAAGAAAGTTGGAAAACCATCTTTCAATCCTTTCTTTGGTGAAAATGTTTAGATCTACTAGAGATCTTTGTTTGTTTATGTGGAAATTGGTTAGATCTAAGTTGTTCTTGGTGGATTGAGGTCAAAACATGAAGTTCTTCAAGAACACCATGATGAAATCATCCTAGAACACCTTGAATCTTGATGATTTCACGGTTAAAAGTTAAGATTTAAAAGATAAAAAGGTGTAGGAGTGCGTGTAGATCAAGAAAGTACAATATTTAGGACGAAATCTTACCGGTATTGAGAGAAATCGAAGAAAAGGTGAGCTGAGCGTGCTGGTCGGACAAAGGTTTCCAAAAGTGGAAATGATGACAATGACAGGGGTATTTATAGAGTTCCAAAAGAGGAAAGTGCTGACCGATCGGCCAGGCAGCTCGATCGGACAGCCTGTCCGATTGGACAGCAGTCCGATCGGCCGACTGGTTGATCGGTTGGTGGCCTGATCGAGCAGTTGCCTGATTCGAGTGTTCGGCGCGTCGATTTTTGATATTTCGATTTCGATTGCGATTGATGCGAATGCGATAGAGTTTCCTTTTCAAATTACTTTTAATCCCAACTACTCATATCGAGCACTATCCTTTCTCCACTAATTATCATGATTCGATTTCGATTGAGTTCGATTGCGATTGAGTTTCGATTGCGATTCGATTGATTACCACATATAACATAAATAAACATGCACAAGTAACACATAAGGCACACACACACGTATAACAGTAACCCAAAATGCGTATATTCGAGTTTGCGAGTGCGATGATGATTAGAATAGTTCGATTTGCGTTTAGTTAACTTTATCGCATTATTACTTCCTATTATTCACGGTCGTAAAGCGGTTCGTATGGAGAAATATACTTCGATTACTTCGATTGTAATTAATTACTCCACATAATACAATTAACGTAAAAACATAAAATAGACTAACTACAGTCAAAGAAGTCAAAACAGGGATGAGCAAGGAGAGACAGATTGCTATTAGCGATCTTTTCCTCCTTTGACTTCAATCTTGACTTTGACTTTGACTTTCGAAACACTGGGGTGTTACAGCCTCCCCTTGTTTAGGGAATTTCGTCCCGAAATTAGGCCGAAGTCGTAACAAACAACTGCGGGTACTTTGCCTTCATGTCACTTTCGAGTTCCCAAGTGAACTCTGCGCCTCGTTTGCCTTCCCATTGGACCTTCACGATAGGAATGCGCGAGCGCCTGAGCTGCTTGGTTTGGCGATCCATGATTTCAACAAGCTTTTCCACGAAGTGCAGTGTTTCGTTTATTTGGAGGTCATCGAGCGGTACAATTAAATCATGCTCAGCTAGGCACTTTCGGAGGTTTGACACATGGAAAGTCAGGTGGACGTTACTAAGTTCCTCCAGTAGTTCGAGTCTGTGGGTGACTTTTCTGGTCCTTTCCAGAATCTTAAAAGGTCCAACATATCGAGGCGCTAGTTTCCCTTTCTTGCCGAATCTGACCACACCCTTCCAAGGTGATACCTTTAGGAGTACGTAGTCGCCAACGTCAAATTCAAGGGGCTTGCGTCGTCTATCGGCGTAACTTTTCTGTCGACTTCGAGCTTTCAACAAGTTGTCTCGAATTTGGGGGACTTTGTCAGTCATTTCTTGCAGTAGCTCAGGACCGGTTAATTGCGAGTGACCGATCTCGTGCCACACAATAGGCGATCGACATCTTCTTCTATATAAAGCCTCGAATGGTGCCATTTTGATGCTGGTATGATAACTATTGTTATACGATAATTCGACTAATGGCAGGTATTTGTCCCAATTACCACCGAAGTCTATGACACACGAACGGAGCATATCTTCAAGAGTACGAATCGTCTCTCAATCTGGCCGTCGGTCTGAGGATGGAATGCGGTACTCAGGTTAATCGTAGTACCAAGAGCAGGTTGAAACGTTTCCCACAATCGCGAGGTAAACTGAACATCACGGTCAGAGATGATGTCACGAGGCGTCCCATGATTACAAATGATCTCGTCGGTGTAGATTCGGGCTAATCGTTCCACTTTGTAGTCTTCTTGTATTGGCAGAAAGTGGGCTGATTTGGTTAAGCGATCAACAACATCCCAAATGTTGTCGTGACCTGATGACGTGTGCGGAAGCTTTGTCATGAAGTCCATAGCTATACTCTCCCATTTCCACATAGGGATTGGGGGTTGCTCGAGTAAGCCAGAGGGCCTTTGATGTTCAGCCTTGACCCTTGCACAAGTCAGGCACTTCCCAACGTAGAGAGCGATATCCCTTTTCATTCCCGGCCACCAGTACTTGTAACGAAGATCCTGGTACATTTTATCGGCACCGGGATGAATAGAATACCAAGATTTGCGGGCTTCGTCCATCAAGATCTTTCGCAATTCAGTCCGCTTAGGGATCCAAATTCGGTCCAGACAATAGAAGATCCCATTCGATTTGCATACAAGCTGAGCTCCATCGTGATAGATTCTCTCCCTCTTCAAGGTGCGTTCATTAAAACAGGCATGCTGGGCTTCGCGGACGAGAGTTTCAAGATCGTATTGGGCTTGGGTATTACGAATGCTGAGCAACTAACTCCGTCTGCTGAGCGCGTCGGCAACGACATTTGCTTTGCCTGGGTGATAACGAATCTCACAATCGTAATCGTTGAGAAGTTCTACCCATCGGCGTTGATGCATATTAAGTTCTTTCTGATCAAAGATATGTTGCAGGCTCCTATGATCGGTGAAGATTGTACACTTGGTACCATACAGGTAGTGTCGCCAAATCTTTAACGCAAAAACAACTACGCCTAGCTCGAGATCATGGGTTGTATAGTTCTTCTCTTGGATTTTGAGCTGTCGAGAAGCGTAAGCTATAACCTTGTCTCGTTGCATGAGAACACAACCAAGACCGAGGTTGGAAGCATCACAGTCGACAATGAAACCGTCGTTTCCATCGGGCAATGTGAGAACAGGAACATTGCAAAGCATATGCTTGAGGGTTTGGAAAGCAGACTCTTGTTCAGTTCCCCAAACAAAAGACCTGTCTTTATGCGTAAGAGTGGTAAGCGGCACAACGATCTTTGAGAATCCTTCGATAAATCGTCGATAATAGCCTGCTAGTCCGAGAAAAGAATGGACTTCAGACGGGTTCTTTGGCGTAATCCAACTCTTAACTGCTTCAATCTTCGCAGGATCGACATGGATACCCTGACTATTAACTATGTGACCCAGAAACTGAACCTTCTCCAACCAGAATTCACACTTTGAGAACTTGGCATAGAGTTGATTCCCCTGGAGTAGTTCGAGAACCAAACGTAGATGTTGCGCGTGTTCGGTTTTCCATTTGGAATAGATCAAGACATCGTCGACGAACACGATGACGAAACGGTCAAGATATGGTTTGCACACGCGATTCATCAGATCCATGAAGACCGCGGGTGCGTTGGTTAAGCCAAAAGGCATAACAACGAACTCGTAGTGGCCGTAGCGGGTGTGAAAAGCGGTTTTGGGTATATCTTCTTCTTTAATACGTAGCTGGTGATAGCCTGAACGGAGATCGATCTTCGAGAAACGCGTAGCACCTTGCAGCTGATCAAACAAATCGTCGATGCGAGGTAGGGGATAGCGGTTCTTGATGGTTAGCTTATTCAATTCCCGGTAGTCGATGCACATCCTGAACGAGCCATCCTTCTTTTTAACGAAGAGGACTGGCGCGCCCCAAGGAGAGGTGTTTGAGCGAATAAAGCCTTTCTCAAGTAATCCCTGTAGTTGGTTCGAGAGTTCACGCATTTCGGACGGCGCGAGTCGGTAAGGAGCTTTGGCAACAGGGTTGGTTCCAGGAATGAGGTAGATACGGAAGTCCATATCACGACTTGGCGGTAGTCCAGGAAGATCATCAGGGAACACCTGAGGAAATTCACAGACCACAGGAACGTCTTTGACTTCTGTCTTCCTTTTCTTTTCCTTCTCCGCTACTACAATGTTGGCCAAGAAAGCTCTGTATTCCTTGCGGAGATACTTGCTAGCTTGAACACACGACATGAGTTTGAGACACTTCGAAGGGGTTTCGCCATAAACACATATTAAATCACCATTCGCGAGCGAGAATCGAATCATCTTGTCGAAGCACACAACTTCAGCATGGTTTTCACGAAGAAAGTCCATGCCTATTATGATGTCGAAACTTTCGAGCTGCATCGGAATAAGGTCGATTGGGAAGATGTGATTGTTGAGCTCAAGAGTACAATCACGGAGAACAGAATTGACGGCGACGGTTCTTCCAGTAGCGACTTCATCATCGAATGACGAGGGCAGATAAGAGCGCTTACGACTAAGGAGCTTTTCAAATTCGAACGACACAAAGCAATTATCGGCTCCAATATCAAACAAACACGATGCATAAATACCATTCACAAGGAACGAACCATTGACCACGTTGTTGTCGGTCTGAGCCTGACGCGCGTTGATGTTGAAGGTTCTGGCGCGTGCGGCATGTTGCAGCTGCTAAGGCTTCTGCTGCTGCTGATGGTGTTGCTGGGGCTCCTGCTTCACGACCCTGTTGGGGCACATGTTCGTAAAGTGGTTGGGGTCACCACATGCGAAGCAAACTCGGGCGTTGATCGCGGGTGCCTGAGTTGCTTGATGGCCTTTCGGCGCTGGGAGCAGAGCTTGATGAGCAGTGGCTTGAGCTGGGGTGTTGCGAGGGCCAGTACGACAGTTAGCAGTAAAGTGGCCGTACATGTTGCAGTGAGCGCAGAAACGACAGGCAAGACCCACCGGATGGTGATAAGAGCATGTTGAGCAAACCGGGTGGGGGCCTATGTAGGCACGCTTTGCTGGTGGTGCATAAGTAGTTGGAGATGGATGGTAATGGGGATGCTGCTGGGCCGGTACGGCCTGGAGAAGAGCAGCAGTGGTAGTGACTGCGCAGTTCTTGTTGCTGGAACTGCTGTTGTTGTTCTTCTTCTTTCGGCGTGAGGGCTTTGACGGTTGAGCAGCGGCGGTTTCGGCAGTTGGAGCGGCGGTAGCTTGATGCAGGTGCTTCGAGGTTTTATCCCAGACACCAGCCTTGACCCGCTTGTCATTGATGCAGGTAAGTATCCTCGATCGTCTTAGTCTCACCCGCTTGCACGAAATCTGCAACATAGTCAGGCAGGGCTCGGATATACTTCTTGATTGCCATGTCAAAAGTCTTCACCTGATCAGGGCAGATGATACTGAGCTGCTTGAATCGAGCAGTTAGAGCAGCGTTTTCACCATCCTTCTACTTTATGTGCCAGCATTCATCTTCTAGCTTCTGGCATTCATGAGGAGGACAGAATTCTTCCAGCATGACCTCCTTGAGTTCATCCCACAATAGACTGTAAGCTGCATCGTTTCCTCGCTTGTTTCTCTCGGCCGTCCACCAGTCTAGTGCGCGGGACTGGAAGACGCCAGTAGCGTTGAGAGTGCGAAGATCGTCGGGGCAACCGCTCTGTCGTAGAGTAACCTCAATGGAATCAAACCATTGGATCAACGCTGTAGGGCCTTCCTCGCCAGTGAATTCTTTTGGCCCACAAGCTTTAAACTACTTGAAACTAAAGGCATCTTTGGGGGCAGCTTTAGGAGCTTTGGTTCTCGACTCCTCGGATGATTTGCTGACGTTCTCGTAGACATCACTGACAGCTTTTGCTACTTGTTTGGCGATAATAGCAGCAAGACGTTTGTCTCTCTTTTCTTGGCGAGTAAGTGGGTGACGGTGTCCTGATGACGACATTGTCTGCAATAGACATCGCCGTAGGTCTCAGACACATCATAATCGAATCTCACCTCACACGTCTAATACTTACTAAATCTTAGGAATACAGTCGCATAATTGCATAAACACGTAGGCACAAAACCACAGATTCACAGAGGAACACATAAGCACATAAGCACATAAGCACGTAGGGCACAGAAGCACAGAACACAAAAGAACGTACGCATTTAGTCCCAGAGGTAGTCAGAATATAGAAACCTATCATTCAAAGTCTGCGATAGTTCGATCGCGATTAGTATGGGTTAAGCGTATAGTATAGCGAGCATCATAGCGTACGGCGTTTCCTTATGGCAGTAACGATTTGCTAATGTTTTGAGATAGAGAAGCAACGCGGGTTGTGTGTGTCGATCGAAGTGTGAGCAAAAATCGAGTAAGTCTCAAAATTTTAAACACATAAACAATTAATCACATATAAACAAATAAAATCAACGAGTCATCAGAGTCAGCAGTTGCGGGCTCAGAATCGAAACACATATAAATCGAGAATTAGATTGTCTGCGGCTATTTAGACATTGACTATCCAAAGTGATTCGACTATTCTCAAGGACCTGTCGTACACGTTCTGACTTCCAGGATAGGGCCTCTTCCTCGATTCTTGGGCATCTGGCGCACATCCCTCTTGTCCTACAGTGAGTTCAGGTCGTTGGAGTCCGTCAAGACTCTGGTGAGAGTTTTGGTAAACCATGGACAAGCCGTCAAGGTTAGGGTTTCACCCCTGGCTTGACAACTTCCCCTTGATTTTAGTAAAACAGAGGAGATTATTCATCAAAATATGGATTTCACTCCTGGTTTGGTATAATTCTCCCTATTAAATAAGCGTTCGTTATTGAAAAAGAATTTGATTTGCTTGCTTGTATGAAAGGTGAAACTGTTCCACAAATGATTGAAAGATTCTGCCACCTCAAACTTGAAATGGAGATAGTTGGTGTGTCAAAAATAATGAAGAGATCATTGATAAGTTGATAAAAATAACAGTGATGTGAGCAAGGTGAATAGTGAAAATACGGGTTGATCAAGCAATTTAGTCGTGAGTTTGCGGCTTTCACATCTAATCTTGACTAAATCGCTTCCTCATTATTGAAAATTCAAGTGCGGTGATAGTGTAGCGTAGGCGAGAATAGCGAAGGATAGTAATACGCTCATACATAGTCCCTAATGGACATGCACGAGTTGGTCTATTGGGTCCTAACAATAGTCTAGGTCTCTAAGACATCGACCCGGACTAGGTCGAGTCTTGCCTAATTCCCTATAGTTATGGCTCTGATACTAATCTGTCACACCCCAACCGATGGCGGAATCATCGGGGCGCGGCACTGAGCGAAACAGATTGTCCAGAAGTTTCCATAACAATTATCATTACTATTCAATTTAAAATAACATGTCCCATACCATGTCTCAAACAGTAAACGGATTATTACAGACCAAATCTAGGCAATTAATTCTGTTCCGACAACTCAGATTTAAATATATAGCAATTGTTTATCTGCTTCTAGAGACCCTTGATTCAATCACTACAGACAACTATTTGTTGGACCCTAGAGCTTTATTCTTGCCTCACTTTCCTAGCAGATAAGCATCCTAAACACCTGTCACATACGTTAAAGTAAAAGTTAATACACATAGTGTAAAGGCGAGTATACAAGTTTGATAATAGCATATAGAGTTCGAAATAGTTTACGCATAACCAGTACGTACACAGCGGAAAACGAAGCATGTTAATTATCGACACGGATCTATCGATACCAATGACTACGGGTTGACTGCCCGAGGCAATTCGTAATACATGATCACCACTGTAATCCATGCAAATAATTGTCCTTAACAACCCCCGCATGAGCGGGTGCTGAGTCCAAACTATAGTACTATCGTCGTTAAGGCAGGTAGACATTATTCCATGTGTAAATATAACAAACAAGCATTCATTAAGTCACGTATAACATGCGGTCACGGTTAGCGTTTAAAAGTATCGCGTAGTGTGTTCGAGGTGTTTTAGTATAAGTAAAGTATGTAACACCCAAAAGTGCATAAAGCAAAAAGGGATCGAGTATACTCACAGCGGTTGATGGATTGAAGGGAGCGCTTGAGAGTAAGGTTAACCTGAACAGTTCGATAGTATAGCGATAAGCAATGCGTAAAACGGAAACAAGTGTCAATGGATTGGACAGCGAGTCGATCGGACGGTGGTCCGATCGGGCGGCTGACCGTTCGGTTGGCAGTCCGTTCGGACAGTTGTACGGTAGGACGGGAGTCCGATCGGATGGCTGTTCAAGTGGATTGTTTCTTCCCTTGAGTAAGATGTGTTTGTGTATCATGGTTGACTTTTGAAATTTTCGTTGTAGCATTTGAAAACCTTGAAGTATCTTTGCCTTTCAGGTCGGTCGATTGGACGATCGTTCGATCGGTCGGCAACCCGATCGGCTGGTACTTCAGTGAAGAACATGTCCTCAGCAAAAGGTCACTCGATCGGACAGAAGTTCGATCGGGTGGCATTTCCGTGCATCGAACATGTTGAAAAATCGATTAAGTATTTAAGTCAAGTATCTCATGATCTGAAGAGTAATCCGATCGGATGGCAGTCCGATCGGACAGCAGTTCGTTCAATACCCAATCTTCAAGATAGTTTGGTTAAGTGTGGGACCCATGTGCTAGTCGATCGGCTGGCCAGTCGTTCGGCTGTCTGTCCATTCGGACAGCAGTCCGATCGGACAGTGCCTTGTCCTGGTCGGCCTGTTCGTCTAACACTTGGTTATTTTTATTGTTTGTCGTTTTATCGAGTTATTTTGATAATGAGTCAAGCAACAGAAGTCGCGTCATTACTTAGTTCCCCTAATCGGACAGGAATCACCCAAATCTGATTAGTGAACGGTTCGGGACGGTGTTTCATGTTTAACCCGAAATCGGTGAACCTCGTGGTTAGAATCCGGATCTTGAGCCACACAATCACAAGAATGAGCAGTGTGTTGACACAAGGTCCGATTCCACCGGTTTTGAGTGCATTGAGTATAAAAGAGTTGAAAGAAAGTTGGAAAACTATCTTTCAATCCTTTCTTTGGTGAAAATGTTTAGATCTACTAGAGATCTTTGTTTATTTATGTGGAAATCGGTTAGATCTAAGTTGTTCTTGGTGGATTGAGGTCAAAACATGAAGTTCTTCAAGAACACCATGATGACATCATCCTAGAACACCTTGAATCTTGATGATTTCACGGTTAAAAGTTAAGATTTAAAAGATAGAAAGGTGTAGGAGTGCGTGTAGATCAAGAAAGTACAAGATTTAGGACGAGATCTTACCGGGATTGAGAGAAATCGAAGAAAAGGTGAGCTAAGCGTGCTGGTCGGACAGAGGTTTCCAAAAGTGGAAATGATGACAATGACAGGGGTATTTATAGAGTTCCAAAAGAGGAAAGTGCTGACCGATCGGCCAGGCAGCTCGATCGAACAGCCTGTCCGATCGGACAGCAGTCCGATCGGCCGGCTGGTCGATTGGCTGGTAGCCTGATCGATCAGTTGCCTGATTCGAGTGTTCGATGCGTCGATTTTTGATATTTCGATTTCGATTGCGATTGATGCGAATGCTATAGAGTTTCCTTTTCAGATTACTTTTAATCCCAACTACTCTTATCGAGCACTATCCTTTCTCCACTAATTATCATGATTCGATTTCGATTCGATTGATTACCACATATAACATAAATAAACACGCACAAGTAACACATAAGGCACACACACACGTATAACAGTAACCCAAAATGCGTATATTCGAGTTTGCGAGCGCGATGATGATTAGAGTAGTTCGATTTGCGTTTAGTTAACTTTATCGCATTGTTACTTCCTATTATTCACGGTCGTAAAGCGGTTCGTATGGAGAAATATACTTCGATTACTTCGATTGTAATTAATTACTCCACGTAATACAACTAACGTAAAAACATAAAATAGACTAACTACAATCAAAGAAGTCAAAACAGGGATTGAGCAAGGAGAGACATATTGCTATTAGCGATCCTTTCCTCCTTTGACTTCAATCTTGACTTTGACTTTAACTTTCGAAACACTAGGGTGTTACACTTAATAATGGGAATTTTGCTGCGCCTCAGACGCTTGATAGTTTGATCCATGATTTCGACCAGTTTCTCCACAAATTGAACGCCTTCATTTATTTGCGAGTCTTCAAGAGGAACTTGCAGTCCTTCGTCAGCTAGGCATTTCCGTAAGTTAGATACGTGGAACACTGGATGCACGTTGTTTAGCTCTTGTGGCAAGTCGAGTTTGTATGCTACCTTGCCAATCCTTTCAAGTATCACGAAAGGACCCACATAGCGAGGCGCAAGCTTTCCCTTCTTCCCAAAACGAACTACTCCCTTTCAGGGAGATACCTTGAGTAGAACTCGGTCACCAACAGCAAATTCCAGGGGCTTCCGCCTATTATCAGCATAGCTCTTTTGTCTGCTCCTAGCCTTGATCAAGTTATCACGGATCTGAAGAATCTTATCCGTTGTCTATTGAACAATCTTAGGGCCGGTGAACTGCTTTTCCCCAACCTCGTGCCAGCTGAGAGGAGATCGGCATTTTCGCCCATATAAAGCTTCGAAAGGAGCCATCTGAATACTGGAATGGTAGCTATTGTTGTACGAGAATTCTATTAATGGTAAATGTACATCCCAGTTACCACCAAAGTCGATGACACAAGAACGAAGCATATCCTCAAGGGTCTGAATAGTACGCTCGGTCTGACCATCCGTCTGGGGATGGAAGGCCGTGCTAAGATTCAAGTGCGTACCCATAGCGGATTGAAACGTTTGCCAAAGACGTGAAGTAAAACGACCATCACGGTCCGAGATTATGTCAAGAGGTACGCCATTACGGCTTATAATCTCGTCGGTATAGATTCGAGCAAGTTTCTTCACTCTGTATTCTTCATGAATAGGAAAAAAGTGAGCGGATTTGGTCAAATGATCAATAATCACCCAGATGCTATCGTGACCTTTAGAGGTACGAGGTAGTTTGGTAATAAAGTCCATAGCAATACTATCCCATTTCCAGAGAGGGATTTTAGGTTGCTCCAAGAGTCCAGAAGGGCGCTGGTGTTCAGCCTTTACACATAGACATCAATGTCCGTCTTCATGCCAGGCCACCAATAAGTTGTACGCAGATTCTGGTACATCTTGTCGGCACCTGGATGGATAGAGTAACGAGATTTGTGAGCCTCGGTCATAATGAGCTCACGGAGATTATCGCGATCTGGCACCCAGACGCGATTCAGATAATACTGCAGTCCATCAGATTTAGTTTTGAGCTGATTCACATTAGCGCCATGAACTTCGACAGTTAGACTTCCTTCATTTGCTGACGAAAACTGAGCTTCACGAATACAAGCATGCAGATCACTAGAGATACGAAGAGCCTTGAAATGGGTCTTACGACTAAGGGTGTCGGCTACTACGTTCGCCTTGCCAGGATGATAGCGAATTTCGCAGTCGTAATCGTTAAGCAATTCCACCCAACGTCTCTGTCGCATGTTCAGCTCTTTTTGGTCAAAGATATGCTGAAGGCTCCTATGGTTGGTGAAGACCACACACTTCGTACCATACAGGTAGTGTCGCCAGATCTTTAACGCAAAAATAACTACACCAAGATCCAGATCGTGAGTAGTGTAGTTTTTCTCATGTACCTTGAGCTGACGAGAGGCATAAGCAATAACCTTGTCCTGTTGCATGAGCACACAGCCCAATCCACGATTCGAGGCATCACAATATACCACAAAATCATTGTTGCCATCAGGTAGAGTTAACACAGGGGCATTACACAAAAGATTCTTAAGGGTTTGAAAGGAGTCCTCTTGCTCGGGACCCCAAACAAAAGGTTTCTCCTTTTGGGTTAGCGTAGTAAGAGGAACAACGATTTTTGAAAAATCTGCGATGAACCTGCGGTAATACCCCGCCAATCCTAAGAAAGAACGAAGCTCAGACACGGATTTAGGCGTACATCAATTCTTCAATGCCTCAATTTTCGAAGGATCAACATGAATACCCTGTCTACTAACAATATGACCGAGAAATTGCACTTCGTCAATCCAAAACTCGCACTTAGAAAACATAGCGTACAAACGTTCACCACATAAAAGTTCAAGCACTAGACGTAGGTGGCGAGCATGATCAGCTTTAGACTTAGAACAAATGAGAATATCATCGATAAATACTATAACAAAATGATCCAAGTAGGGTTTACAAACACGGTTCATAAGGTTCATAAACACTGCAGGTGAGTTAGTTAAGCCAAAAGGCATGACTACGAACTCGTAGTGCCCATATCGAGTACGGAATGCAGTCTTAGGAATATCATCTTTGAGAACACGTAGTTGATGATATCCAGAACGTAGGTCAATCTTCGAGAAACAGGACGCGCCTTGTAGTTGATCGAATAGGTCATCAATGCAAGGAAGCGGATAACGATTCTTCACGGTAAGCTTATTCAGTTCACGATAATCGATACACATACGGAAGGAACCATCCTTCTTCTTGACGAATAAAATGGGAGCACCCCACGGGGAGGTACTTGGACGAATAAAACCCTTATCGAGTAGCTCCTGAAGTTGACTAGATAACTCTTGCATCTCCGAAGGTGCAAGACGGTAAGGAGCCCTGGCGAGATCAATACGAAAATCAATAGATCTGGGAGGGGGAAGACCAGGAAGATCTTCAGGAAAGACATCGGTGAAGTCACACACCACTGGGACGTTGCTTATGTTCTTCCCCTTGCCTTTTTGTTCCACCACGTGGGCCAAGAAGGCAGGGTTCTGTTTACGTAAGCTTCTGCTCGCCTGTGTGCATGACATTAACCTTAATCCTTTTGAAGGTCGGTCTCCATAGACGATCAAAGTATCACCGGAGGGAAGAGGAAGACGAACAAGTTTCTCATGACAAACAATCTCGGCATGGTTCTTTCGCAACCAGTCCATGCCAATGATAACATCAAAACTTCCCAAACGCATGGGTATGAGATCAATAGGAAATACATGATCGTTAAGAGTCAAGGAACAATCACAAACGATAGAATTCACAAGAATCGACTTACCATTGGCGACCTCAACAGAGAATGACTCTGGTAACTTGGAGCGTGTACAGTTTATCAAAGACTCAAATTCCACGGACACAAAGCTTTTATCGGCACCTGTATCAAATAGAATCGAAGCATAAAGGTTATTAACAAGGAACATACCATTGACGACGTCATTGTCATTACGAGCCTGATTTACGTTAAGGTTGAACGCTCGACCATGAGCGGCTGGCTGCTGGTCCTGGTTCAGCTGAGGACATTGGTTACGGAGGTGTGTAGTATTTCCACACTTGTAGCATGCATGAACAACATTGACTGGCCTTGGGTTCTGCAGAGGTGCTGGTAAAGCTGCCTGAGCTGGGGCTTGTTGAGCTTGCGGGGCAAGGTTAGCTTGACGACAGTAAGGAGTCGTGTGACCATAGCGATTACAGTTGGTGCACAAACGACATGCAGAAGCAGCAGGATGATGGTAGTTGCAAGTGGTACACTTTGGGTGAGACCCAGTGTATTGCTTCTTGGCTTCGGGAGTAGCAGGGTTAGCAGCAGCAGTCGTAGGAGCAGGTTTTGCAGCAGGGTTTGTAGCAGGGTTTGTAGCAGGAGTAATAACATTACACCCAGAACCCTGGGATTTCCTTTTCTTGTTCTTGTTGCTGCCTGGCTGCTGGGTAACTTGATTTGCAGACTTAGAAGGAGCAAGAGTAGCGAACTGTTTATCACGCACACGATTGTTGTTCAAACTTGCTGCCAAACGATAGACTTCTTCAATAGTTTCCAACTGAGCTGCTTCGATAGAATCATGCATTGTAGACGGTAGTCCGTTGATGTACTTGGTTATCATCCGCTTAGGAGTCGAAACCAAGTGAGGAACGATGAGACTCAGCTGCTTAAAACGAGTAGTATATGCCAGGTTGTCATCACCAACTTGCTTCAGATGCCAAAATTCTTCTTCAAGCTTCAACTGCTCGTGAGGAGGGCAGAACTCAAGCATCATTAGTTCTCGTACCTCAGCCCATGGGAGAGCATAGGCTTCTTCATTTGAACGGGTGTTTCTCTCATTCGACCACCACTCCAATGCCCTGCCCTGAAACATTCCAGTTGCACTCCTAGTTTTCAGATGATCTGGGCACTCGCTGTTAATGAAGGTAACTTCGATGCTATCGAACCATTCGCGCATGGCAGTCACCCCATCACTGCCCGTGAAAGACTTAGGGTTGCAAGAGATGAAATGTTTGTAGTTGAACTTAGTAGGCTTCTGCTTCTCAGCCTTGGAGTCCACAGAGGATAGAGGAGTGTTTGATCCTTGGATCTCAGAGACGATCTTAGGCATGACTCGAGCAATCTGGTCGGCCATGAATGACATCATCTTTTTCTGAGACTTCTCCCTGGATTTCCTGAGAGTGCCGGATAGCTTTCGCGAAGACATCCTAAAGATCCAACAAGAGGATCGTATGAGTCTAGATTTCACGAGATCTCACAATATAGATTACACACACGATAGATTAGAGAATCTAGATTGAATCACCACAAAATTCATGACCTTCACATGGCACGTTGCACGAAGTTTGGTCAACGTGCCGAAAACGCTTATATATAGGAAGTACCAGCGGCGTATCCACCACGCTTTGGACACGTCGCCTTGCCTCGTACTCGGTGTCATGTTACGTGTCGCAATTATCAAACATAGCAATTTACTCATCATCATTATCATCATAGATTACTCAAATAGCTTCGCATAGATTAGACTCACGTAGTTTATTCATAGTTTTCTCGATAGATCGACATAGATTAGTTTATAGAATATCCCAATAGTTTAACATGATTACTTAATAGATTAACTCAATAGATTGCCACAGAATAATCTTAATAGTTCAACACAATAGATTAACATTGGTAGAGTACACATAGATTACATGCATGGCTTTAGAGTCTTCATAGATTACATAAATTCCCTGTAGATTTCGCGAATAAAGTTTCCATAGATTACATAGACTATCCACACTGGTCTGCAAATACTAACCTCGTATGGCACTTGATACGAAAGTTGGTAACATGTCGGAAGCACTTATATATAGGAAGTACCAGCGGCGTATCCACCATGCTTCGGACATGCCACTTCTGTCTCGTACTTCCATGTCATCTTAGTGTTTCATACCCACAATCAACACCTCAAAACATAATTGTCAATCAAGATTACCACATATATTACTCGTAGAATAAAGCTTCATAAATTTAGTTATGAGATTAGGATTGATGTTTTAGATTGCGGACAACGTGTGATTCGTGTAAAAATATACCAAAACGAACGAAGAATCAAGTTTAAAACCTCATAGATAAAACCACATTTATGAAAAATGGATATATCATAAAAGCAAGATAGGCTTATAAAACATAGGATTGTTCCGGGTAGAGGAACGGCGACTAACCAAAGTGATTTGAACCCCTTTCGAATTGAGGTAACGCGTCTTGACTAACTTAGATAAATACGTCATCGATGTTAGGCCTACGATATTCGTCCTTTTGGTCATTTGGCGTACTCAATTGATCGGAAGTCACGAGACTTTGGCGAGACATAAAAATCATCAAAGAGTGGGACTAGTTCTCAAGGTCTGAGTTTAACCTCTATCTTGACAACATCGTACCCTAAATGTTATGGGCACTTATCCGCATACAAGGCCTACTTAGAATAATATGGAGATTTCTCATCAAGGTTCGGATGTCACTCCTATCCTGTGGGCAAATCTCGTGCAAAATATAAACACTGTATAACAGTGTTTTCATGGTGTAAAGTGTACATTGTATCAGCCTTAGGAAAGGCATGTAAATTCAATAGGAGCATGTGCTGCTAGGAAGCGGATACGGTAGAATGCATAAGTCTTAAACAACAAATAAGAGTCAAGATTCCTATAACTATAGACTAGGGCAAGTATTCCTACTTATCCTAATTCCCTATAGTTATGGCTCTGATACCAATCTGTCACACCCCAATCGATGGGGGAAACATCAGGGTGCGAGCTCTAAGCGTTCAGATTGTTCACGAGATTCCATAACACTATATGTTTCAATATAAATTAGATCGAATTCATCATAACATTGTCTAAAAGCAAACACAACCAACACGAGTATCAAGTACAAACCATAACGAACATTGTTCAAATTGATTATAAAGTTCTAAGTTAACTAGGTGACGTTTCTAAGCATCTCCTAGCTTGATTCCATGCACTCCATAGCATCCTATCATCCTGCAACATGTATTAAAATATCGATACGAAAGTATTGGCGAGTGTACAAGTTTGATAGTAGATTAATAGATTAAAACAACTCATATCCATGGTAAATGTAACAAAATAGTTTCAGCCGTGCTAGTGTCGCAGTCCACGCAGTGATAGCCCAAGTATCCCGATGCTTTAGTGTTTACCCAAGACTCAAGGTAAACTAGAATCCTCCTAACAATACCCCCTGAGAATAATGGGAGAGGTGCACCCCCTATAGCGCTACTATTGTTAAGGCGGAACGACACACAGGGATTAAACGTTCACATAGCACAAAATAGTCTCAAGTATCACAAGTTTCATGTTTCATGTTTAAATGGATAGAGTATGTTTCAAATAAGTTTCAAGTGTCACGTGTTTGAATATAGAATACATGTTGCACCCAAAAGTGTTAAAAGTAAAAATGGGTTCGAGTATACTCACAGTGATTGCTTAACAGTAAAACTGCTATTGGATCAAAGGGAGCTCTTTTTAGACTTAGCCTGATTGGATTATAATAGGATAAGAGTCGAGCAGAGTAACGAGATAGAATAAAGCATTAAACCAGTCACTGGATCGGATGGCTGTCCGATCGGATGGTCAGTCGATCGGATGACCCTTGTGTGAGTGAGGTGACAATAGCTGCCCGATCGGATGGCCATCCGATCGGGTTGCCACTCGTTCAGGTGATTTAGTGTGAACGGAGGACTGTCCGATCGGATGGCTGTCCGATCGGGTGGCTCCATGTGAGGGTGAAACAAATGACTGTCCGATCGGACGGTTGTCCGATCGGGTGGTCATCCGATTCAAGCGTCAATTGTTCAAGAATATAGTTTTTAAGGGTTCTGGTTATCTTGATCCGGTGGCTGCTCAATCGGATGGCTGTCCGATCGGGTTGCCACTCGATTGAAATCTCCAAAACTCCAAGTTTCTGAAAAAGTCACTAAGTGTTGGAAAGTTTCAAGGTTCCAAGGTTGTAAGGCAAGTGTCACTCAATCGGGTGGCTGTCCGATCGGGTTGCCGCTCGATCGGGCGACCCTTGTTCCCTTAACCATTTTGTAAAATTTTCTAAGTTTTCAACGATGACGACATGGTACGTATTGAGACAATAGTAAACTCATCGTCGCACAGCCGTTCTGATCGGGTGGGAACCACCCCAGTCCGATTGGTTACTGTCCGTGACAACGTTTATGTCAACTCCGTATTCCAGCCATCATTCTCCGGTGGAAATCCATCCTTAAGCCGACTCTAGACTAATAATCAAGTCTATAGTCCGTTCAGGACCGGATCTCATCATTTAGCGTAAAAGTTTGAAGAAAAGATGTAGAAACTTAAGTTTTATTATGAAAATACTTAGATTTAGCTTAGATTCAGTGATAAATACATGGAATCCCTTAGATCTCAGCTAGATCTTACCAAGAATGACCTCATATAGCAGTTTGTACAAACCACCATGATGACATCATCCTTAAGATCTCAGATCTGAGAGATTTCACGGTGAAAAGTGTGATTTCGAAGGTGAATCACGTAGAGGATGAAGTGTAGATCAGGAAAGTACAAGAATCTAGGCTAAAACGTACCGAAATCAGCAAGAAAATGGAGGAGAAAGGTGTTTATGCGTCTGAGTCGAGCAGAGCTGTCACATCACCCAAAATGGTGATGTGACAGGTCTATTTATAGTGAGAAAGGGAGGTGGAGGCGGCATAAGGTGGATAGGGTGGTCACCCGTTCGGGTGGTCATCCGATCGGACGACCACTCTATTCGATCCATCTTTCTTCGTTCCCGATTTTGATTCGTTTTGCGCGTTAGGTTAGGCATTGCGTTATGTATGGTTTATGTAAAATATCTAGATTGCATCACAACCCAAAAGTTACCAAGTTTCATAGATTCCGCCAATGACAAGGCTCCAGTCTCTCGTTCAACCAGGAATCAAGTTTTACGAGTCTAATGAGTCAAGCACCAAATAAGTTTTAAGGGTCAAGAGTCATAGTTTCTCAAGCATCAAGAACCAAGAGTCCAAGCATCAAGTATCAAGAATCAACAATAGGAATCTAGTTTAATCATCAAAATCAAGTGTCTAGATTAAGCATCAAGAGTCAAGTACCTAGATTTACGTATCAGGTTATCAAGTCTCAATCATCAACAAGATTCATGCCAAAAGTATCAAAGTATCAACACCAGATAACTACAGGGACCAAAACTGACATTAATCAGAAGTTCAGGGACTGATCTTGCCAATTGTCTAAAGTTTAGGGACGCTGGGCGTTACAGTCTCTATCTTGGCTATTGATTTACCTTAATAAACAGTGCCATTGATTTACCTTAATAAACTTTTTTCGTTACGTATCTGATACTTCTCATTTATATATCATGTATACTAGATTATACTCCTGTGTATTATATGATTTTGTATAAAAGAGTGTTTAAAATTATATTATAACTTATTATATTGTTTAAATAACCTACATTACATACAACAATAAAAAAATGAAATTAGAATGTACAAATCTTTAAAACTGACATTTGTTTTTTTTGATTTGACCATCTTTATTTACATTTATTTACATTTACATTTACATTTACAATACATACAAACTCAAGTGGTCAGGGGAATAGTTGTGTTACGTAGTTGGCCAAAAATGGCGGCCACTGTTGTTTGTTTTTTTTTTCTTTTTTCATATAATAGTTATTTATAGGTGATGCCAAATTACAATTTTATTCCAAGTGTAAAATTAAGATTTTGTCTCCGGTTCAAAATAAAATTTTGCTTTTGCCCCCTGCTTAAATTTACGATTTTGCACTCAGTTAAAAAAAACAATTTTGCCCCCAATTCAAAATAAAATTATGGTTTTGCCCTCAGCTAGAGTCCTGCCAAATTACGATTTGGTTCCCAGTTTAAAAATTACGATTTTGCCCGCACTTAAAATATTACGATTTTGCCCCCAATTCAAAATAAAAATATGGTTTTGCCCTTAGTTCAAGATATTATTTTACCTCCAATTTTAAAATTACGATTTTACCTCAGCTAAAAATTGCAATCTTGCCATTGTTTTTTTTTTTTTTTTGTAAAACCATGGTAGTGTTTTATTTTACTTGGTTGACTCAATTTTGTTTTTATTCATGCCAAACAGCTGTCTAGCACTCGCTAATTAGTCCTGACAAATTATTCTTTTGCCCCCAATTCGAAATTACACGATTGTCATCGTTTTAGTTATTTTTATCATAACTATGGTACTGTTTTTCTTTAATTGGTTAACTTGATGTATCTTTTTTAATATTGTGTTATAAGTAGCGTGTATAACTAACCGACATAAAGGCGTACATGTTATTAAACTAAGAAATACTCGGTTTAACGCCCTACACAATGATCTATGGTAAGTGGTAACTATATGTATTTTTTAAATTGTTTTAAATATATTACAGATACCAAACTTAACGGTTTTATATTTGACAATAAAGTTTTAAAACCTAAACTAAAAAAATAAAATGTAAATTAGCTGGACTCTAAGAGTGATATTGAAAGAAAAAATGTTACGTGACACTAATTGTGACACTAATTGTAATCGTTTATTAGAAGTATGATACTATTTAAATAGAAAAAGAAACAATAATTATAATTAGAGTAAATTGCCATTTTAGTCTTTGAGTTTTGTCCAAATTTGCCATTTTAGTCCAAATAGTTTTTTTTTTGCCTCTGGGTCCCTGACTTTTCCCTTTTGTTGCCATTTTGATCACATACACTAACTTCATCCAAAAACTCCATCTTTAACCAGGGGTATTTTGGGGATTTTCATTTTAAATGTTTTCAATTGCCATTTTGATCCAATTCCAAAAAATCAAAAAAATTCCAAAAAAATCTAAAAAATAATAAAAACTCTAAAAAATCATAAAAATTTTAAAAAATTCTAAAAAAATACAAAAAATCCGTTTCGGCGCGAACCGTTTCGAACCCGAACCGTTTCGAGCTGAACCGTTTCGACCCGTACCATTTTGACCCGAACCGTTTCGAGCTGAGCCGTTTCGACGCGTACCGTTTCGACCCGAACCGTTTCGAGCTGAACCGTTTCGACCCGTACCGTTTCGAGCTGAACCGTTTCGACGCGAACCGTTTCGAGCTGAACCGTTTCGAGCCGAACCGTTTCGAGCTGAACCGTTTCGAACCGAACCGTTTCTAGCTGAACCGTTTCGAACCGAACTGTTTCGAGCTGAACCGTTTCGACGCGAACCGTTTCGACCCGTATCGTTTCGAACCGAACCGTTTCGAGCTGAACCGTTCGACCCGTACCGTTTCGAGCTGAACCGTTTCGACCCGTACCGTTTCGAGGCACGGTTCGCGTCGAAACGATTCAGCTCGAAACGGTTCTGGTCGAAACGGTTCGCGTCGAAACGGTTCAGCTCGAAACGGTTCCGCTCGAAACGGTTCAACTCGAAACGGTTCGCGTCGAAACGGTACGGGTCGAAACGGTTCACGTCGAAACGGTTCGGGTCGAAACGGTTCGGGTCGAAATGGTACGGGTCGAAACGGTTCAGCTCGAAACGGTTCGGGTCGAAACGGTACGGGTCGAAACGGTTCGGGTCGAAACGGTACGGGTCGAAACGGTTCGCGTCGAAACGGTTCGGGTCGAAACGGTACGGGTCGAAACGGTACGGGTCGAAACGGTTCGCGTCGAAATGGTTCAGCTCGAAACGGTTCGGGTTCGAAACGGATTTTTTGGATTTTTTAGAATTTTTATGATTTTTTAGAATTTTTTGGAATTTTTTTGATTTTTTGGATTTTTTTTTGATTTTTTGGAATTGGATCAAAATGGCAATTGAAAACATTTAAAATGAAAATCCCCAAAATACCCCTGGTTAAAGATGGAGTTTTTGGATGGAGTTAGTGTATGTGATCAAAATGGCAACAAAAGGGAAAAGTCAGGGACACAGAGGCAAAAAAAAACTATTTGGACTAAAATGACAAATTTAGACAAAACTCAGGGACTAAAATGGCAATTTACTCTTATAATTATATAATGTTGTTTAAATAAAAAAATAACAACCCCTATTATAATGATTGAACTAGTATTAAGCCTCTATGTTGCAGTGATTGTTGTAAAATTGTGTCAAGTAGTACTAATGCTATACCACTGCCAGCGACCACCAACATCGGAAAAGCTCGTAAAAACAAATTAAATAAAAACGAAAAAATAACGCCGAGCGAAAAGTAGACGTAAAATCTTTGAATCACGAACGCTCGTTGCAGAGAAATTAAACCGAAACGTAAAATATAGAAAAAAATAAATAAGTCAATCCAGGACCCGCGCGTTGGTCGAACTTGTTAAACGGAGAAAAATAGATGTGTTGTGACGGGCCAGTCAAACGGGAAAAAATATACGAAAAAAATGTTGAACCCACACGCACGTTGCGGTGCATTAACTCACAAAATTTAGAACGAAACGAAAAATTTGGGAAAGATGATAAGTATGGTGGACAAAAATTGAAAATAAAAAAAAGTTGGGATTAAATTGCAAAAGATGAAAAACTTTGGGTTAAAAGTAAAAAAATAAAGGGTTTAAATTGCAAAATTGAAGTTATTTATTAATATTAATGTTAGATAAAGATAAGGATAAAAATAAATGATATCTATATATTAGTTATTAATATTAATATTAAAAGAAATTTATTAATTAAATAATTATAAATAAAATTTATGATGTTGAAAGAGAGAATGACATGTACCATTATTTGTAGTCTTTTATTATAAGTTAGATTAGATTATGTAAATAATACAAATTTTAATATTTATTTAATTTAAGTATGATTAAATAAAGTGACATTAAATTAAAATTTATATATTTAAAAAGGTCAAAACTTTTAAAAATCTTTTTTAAATACAGTTCATTTTCTAATTAACATGTGAAGAAATTACAAATCTTTTTACTCACGATTTGAGTATATTTTTTCAAAATTATTTATTTTAAAAATATAAGTTAAAGGAGAAAATACCGCATGACAATATTTGAAGTCTTTTATTATAATAGGGATATATCGAAAATCATGGTTTATCTTTTATTCCAAATATTAACTTGGCAAATAAATGTTTATTACTTAAAATAAAACATCTACCGGGGATTTTGTAATATCATAGAATTATTATTATTATTATTATTATTATTATTATTATTATTATTATTATTATTATTATTATTATTATCTTTCTAATAATATTTTTTTTAAGAATTTTGTAATAATAATTTCACCAATGTTCCGTCGCCCTTTTAAATGCATTCTTGATTATAGGTTACTTGGTGTACGACCAGTTATGATCATATGCGAAAACAGTATCATTTCTTAACCATTTATGATCATACGGGATTACGCTACATTTCTTAGGTAGAGGTCCAGTCCAACACACCCATTTCTCAAATATCTAAAAGAGTTAATTACTGTTTTCGTCCTTGAGGTTTGTTAAAAATAACGGTTTCAGTCCATTAGTTTAAAAATTGCGATTTCAGTCCATTAGTTTCATTTTCGTAACCATTTCAGTCCACTAACTTAACTCCATCCATTTATTTTGTTAACTTTGAGTTAACTAACTAATTCAGAGACGGTTTGCGTCAGTTTTAGAAACACAGGGACTTAAGTGTAAACTCTAAAACATTAAAACAAAAAAAATAGTAAATTCCAAAAAATCAAAAAAATTCCAAAAAACCAAACAAATTCCAAAAAATTCTAAAAAATAATAAAAATTCTAAAAACTTCTAAAAAATCCAAAAAATCCGTTTCGGCGCGAACTGTTTCGAACCCGAACCGTTTCGACGCGAACCGTTTCGAGCTGAACCGTTTCGAGCTGAACCGTCCGAACCGTTTCGACCCGTACCGTTTCGAGCCGAACCGTTTCGACCCGTACCGTTTCGAAGCCGAACCGTTTCGAGCTGAACCGTTTCGAACCGAACTGTTTCGACCCGTACCGTTTCGAAGCCGAACCGTTTCAAGCCGTACCGTTTCGAACCGAACCCTTTCGAGCTGAACCGTTTCAACCCAACCGTGTCGTATCGAACCGAACCATTTCGAGCTGAACCGTTTCGAACTGAACCGTTTCGAGCTATACCGTTTCGAACCATACCGTTTCGATGCGAACCGTTTCGAACCGAACCCTTTGGACGCGAACCGTTTCGACGCGAACCATTTCGACGCGAACTGTTTCGAAGCCGAACCGATACGGTTCGATACGGCACGGTTCGCGTCAAAACGGTACAGCTCGAAACGGTTCGGTTCGAAACGGTTCAGCTCGAAACGGTTCGGTTCGATACGGCACGGTTCGGTTCGAAACAGTTCAGCTCGAAAGGGTTCGGTTCGAAACGGCACGGTTCGGTTCGAAACGGTACGGCTTGAAACGGTACGGCTTCGAAACAGTACGGGTCGAAACGGTTCAGCTCGAAATAGTTCGGCTTCGAAACGGTACGGGTCGAAACGGTTCGGCTCGAAATGGTACTGGTCGAAACGGTTCGCGTCGAAACGGTTCAGCTCGAAACGGTTCGGGTCGAAACGGTACGGACGGTTCAGCTCGAAACGGTTCGGCTTCGAAACGGTACGGGTCGAAACGGTTCGGCTCGAAACGGTACTGGTCGAAACGGTTCGCGTCGAAACGGTTCAGCTCGAAACGGTTCGGGTCGAAACGGTACGGACGGTTCAGCTCGAATTGGTTCGGGTCAAAACAGTTCGCGCCGAAACGGATTTTTTGGATTTTTTAGAATTTTTATGATTTTTTAGAATTTTTATTATTTTTTAGAATTTTTTGGAATTTGTTTGATTTTTTGGAATTTACTATTTTTTTTGTTTTAATGTTTTAGAGTTTACACTTAAGTCCCTGTGTTTCTAAAACTGACGCAAACCGTCCCTGAATTAGTTAGTTAACTCAAAGTTAACAAAATAAATGGATGGAGTTAAGTTAGTGGACTGAAATGGTTACGAAAATGAAACTAATGGACTGAAATCGCAATTTTTAAACTAATGGACTGAAACCGTTATTTTTGACAAACCTCAGGGACGAAAATAGTAATTAACTCTATCTAAAATTTACTTAAATACTTTGTCACTTGTCAGGACATGGTCCTCACCCTCATAGTCACTATGACCGGACCTTCCACATCAGTGCTATATCACACACTTCTAATCAATCATTTAAAACCACTACTATGAGAGTGTGGTCATAACCCAAACCATTATTCTTTTATTTTAATTTATTTCTGTAAAAAAGAAAAAGGAAAATTAAATATTAAAAAAGGAAAGGTAGCCCATGGTTGCCATGGATTTAATCCACACAAACCATGATGAATGAGACAAGAAGACGGTATAATAATCCATTAATGGTCCTACGTGACGATTGTTAACCTACCCATGTTCCCCACATCCTTTATGAAGAAAAAGGGAAATGAAATATTAAAAAAGGAAAGGTAGCCCATGGTTGCTATGGGTTTAATCCACGCAAACCATGATGAATGAGACAAGAAGACGGTATGACAATCCATTAATGGTCCTACATGACGATTGTTAACCTACCCATGTTCCCCACATCCTTTATCGTTTATCCTTTAGCCTTACACCAACCAACTTCAAATTTATCATAAGTTTGACAAATTGTATTTTAATTTCTGCATTGTTTTTATATTTGCACATGTATCATCAAATCATCAATAACGACAACCGTAGCATCAAATGGAATTTGGATTTTATAAAGACATGAAGAACATGGAATCGAATTATGACTATGAAAGTTGGGAAATTGAAGACTACACGTTTATTACAAATTTAAAAGGTTTTTGTAATCGTTTTTTATATTGATGGTGACCTTTTAATCAGTGACGAAACTAGTAATTTTTTTAAGGGGTTATTTTTTAAATGTTCCAATATTATATGTTCGAACATAAAAAAAAATACAGGTCGGTTCGACGATTCAGGTCGGGTAATGTCACATAACAAAAATACGATATGATAATGAAAAAATCGTCATCATAAATTTCAAAACACGTAAGATAAATAAGATGGTCTTTACGAATAAAAAACATACCTGCATTTGTTCCCTACGAGGTTTCATCATTTGAAAACGTTGCATTACATTTTCAATCAAAACTTGTTGTAAGAACTCCCTTTCAATGTAGAAAATGCAAGAATCGTTCATGTATCTATCACCCATCCTATTACGTAATCCCGTCTTTACATGCTTCATTGAAGCAAAACTTCTTTCAACGCTAGTCATTGCAACCAGTAATGTAACAACACTCAAAAACACCTTATAAGGAACCCTATTTGAGACCCCAGACATGTACGACGCGACCCAAAATGAAAAACTGGAAACAGGGCTCTAGAGACACATGGGAGGGTACCCTAATTCTTCCGCGACGCGCGATAGGAGCTAGGACGTGTTATTCCGGATAAGACCGACACCACAGGCTATAAAACACAACAAGGCAACCCAATGCTAGATGGTTCTTGGCCGCGACACGCGGCAGGTGAGAGGGGTTCCGGGCGCGACGTGCGGGGCTGGTCCAGGTGGGCTATAAATAGGTTGGCTTGGGATTGAAGCTGTTGTACCATTTCGACAGATTTTGAAATCTCTCTCGCTCTATATCTCCGTTTCTTTCAAATATTACACCCCTAATTCGCGAAACTCTGCCGCGTTGTAAGTGTTTTAACCCCTAATCACTACTTGATACCATGTCCGATTGATCCTAAACCCAACAACGGATGTCAAGGCGCTGCCTGAATATGGCTACACTTTGCTAACTACCTTGGGGTTTTGATCTCGTGATGTATCGATAATGTTGAATTGGGTTATTATATTAACAAGTATGCATTATATATGTTATTAGGAACTCAGGAAATTCACCCGAAAATATTATCAGGAAGCTTATAGTAAAACCCTAAGTTTGCAACGTGAGTCATTATCCTTTTTATCACATTATTGTGATGCATTTTTACTTAAAATACTTTACAAAACCATAAATATTTATCAGTTATACTTACAGTGATTAAGTTTTTGTATTCTATAAATTGCTGCCGGTATGTAGGGTTTTGTATACATACTTGACACTCGTTATTATTGGGTAATGAGATCCAATAGTAGCATGACCACAAGCACGGGGGAAATGGGCCCCAGTCGCAATACTGTTGAGAAATTGATAGATATAAACAAATGTAAAAACTCTTGATGTAAAGTCATAACAATGTGTTTTTTTATATAAAATGGAATGAACTCGCCAATATTCCTTGCTGATAAAATATTTTCAAAACGCGTTTCAGGTAACTTGCTATGAAGGTAATAGAAGCCAGCTATGGAGCACTGAAGGCTTAAATAAAGTGGGTATAGTTACCTGAATACAAGAAGAAATTTATATTATCAGCAATTAGGGTTTATCCCTATAAATACATTTGAAATGGAATATGAGTTTTAGCCTATTTGTTTAATATAAAAAGTTTGGTGTTTTACAAACTCTGGAATTATTTCTTAACTACGATCCTGATGAATTATTCAGCTGCAAATTTAATAAACACCGATACCACCGTCAGGTTCGCGAGCACCCGCTCCCAGGGTGGGGTCGGGGGTTGCGACATAAAGTGGTAAGATCTTTAAAACGAACAAAACCACGTCCAAATCCGAGCTAATATGAATGAGACAATGCTCAAAGTTGAGACCTGAACTAAGGAAAGTTGAGAAAAATGGAAGGGAAAAAAGTGGAACTTGTCCCACATAGGAGGAGAGAAGGAAAATGGTGGGACTTATATATGGAAGCCTCATTTTCTCATTGTTCCCTAGCACCTCACACTAGTAGATGCGCGAGCACCCTAACTCGCACCGGCACACGCGCGCGCGTGCGGAGTGGGCGAATGGGCACATTGTGTCGCTTTGATGGCACATAGTCGCCTTTGTATTTTTTATTGTAAGTGTGTGGTCTAGTACAGAGGTAGTGAGGACCAGGTGGTAGGTCCATATGTACGCGAATGACTAGGTGGCGTACTAGTCTGCGTGCCAGGTTCCAAGTGGCGCACACGTGGCGTATGAAGAAGGCTCCATATGGCGCGCCAGTTTAGCTCATGCACATGTGAGGCGCCTTTGTATTTTTCATCGTAAGTGTGTGGTCTAGTACAGAGGTAGTGAGGATCATGTACTAGGTGGCGTACTAGTTTGCATGGCGGGTTGCAAGTGGCGCACACGTATATTTATGCAATATTTTTACCCATACTTAACACTATCTTATTGCATAGCGAAATTTCGTATATTTAAATCATTTATAAGTGAACCTTAAATATTTTGAATATCAAAAGATATTATCAAGTGAACAAGTGTATATATTCATTCAATTGATTTCGATTGAGACAACTTATGAACACGTTTGAGTGTTCACATTCCAGAATACCTCAATATATAGTTTCTTCCTTTTTATTAGGGCTGAGCAGTATACGGTTCAGAATTGTCAGAACCGGGGAACTGAACCGTAACCGCTAGATCCAAACCATATTTTTGTATATATGGTCCGGTTCCGGTTCTTAAATTTGGGTAAAAACGGTTCCGGTTTCGGTTCCGGTTAAAACCACGGTTCCGATTAAAGAACCACTAGAACCAGTTGGGATTATAGATATTTAAAACCCTATTTTATTATTGGGCTTTTCAAGATCATACGACCATCCTAATTCTTATTCCCTCCTCTTATATTCATTCCACAATCGCATCTTTCATGTTCTAATTCTTCTCCATCTCTCAACCCTAACCCTAATTGCTATCATACAAGTTCATCTCCATTAGCACCCTGCAAATACAGGTACGCTATTCTACATGACCTATTTTTATGATTGCATATATTTTCTTTCTAGATGTTTGCTTTCTGATACATATAGTTTTCTGTATGTGAAAATAAAAATTGAACAAAAATAATCAAATCAATGTTGATCAAATTGTAAAGGTGGATATAAATAGTGTATCGCTTGGTAAATACAGTAGATGCGTTACTGATCAATCTATTCATGTGAACCAAATACAGTTGATGCATTATTCGTTTATTTTTTTTAATTGCTGACACTTGGTTTCATTTAGATGTTTATGAGAAGATTGAGAGGATGGAGATCGAATGAAGTTTGAAGATGTTTGTTTTAATTGTTAACACGATGGTTGTAATAGTTTTATTTAGAGTTCGTGTTTATAGCTTGAAATTTTTTATTGTTGCTTTGCTACTTTTATTTTGGTTGGTTTGAACTTTGAATGTTGCAACTCTTAGTTAATGTTTAAAATGGTTTGATTCGTTTTTATTGATTTGTTAATTTTACGATTTAATTGTCAACCGGTTCCCGCGAGAACCGTTTACACGAGAACCGTTTAACCGGTTCGGAACCGAACCGGAACCGTTATAATATGGTTCGGTTCCGGTTCTTAAATTTAGCAATTAACGGTTCTGGTTCGGTTCCAATTCGGTTCGGTTCGGTCTGGTTCTGAACCGTTGCACAGCCCTACTTTTTATACATATATAAAAAGTCAATTTAAGGTGGTTTAGGCAGGTAACAAGGAACAACCGAATTACGGAGAAAATCAAATCTCCACTTGTTACTACTTTGACTTGTTCATAAACTCCAAAACTAATTTATGTTTGAACTTTAACATGAAAACAATTTATAAAGCAAATGAGAGAAAATAAAACATTTTAGCCCCCTTTTGACTTACTTCCTTCCTCCTTTCCCTTTATCTTTTCCCACACGAATAAAGAAAAAGCACTGCTAAAATCGACTTTCTTATTTGTCCCATTTTCACAATCTTCAATGTTAAATAGAATATTAATTATCATAAACGAAGTTGGTCATGCAAACTAAGTTGGGTGGTTTCCCATCACCGGGATCCGTGAGTGAATTATAAAGATTGTATATTTTTACACTTCAACAAAAGAAATCTAGAACCCAAGGACCCTATAAAATAATATGATAAATTATTTGGTTCATATAAGTAGATGATCTTGTATCCTATCATAATGTTATAACTCATAACGGACATAGTTTATACGATTAACTATATAATTTTATATCTTATCATTCTTTTTTGAACGACAAATTTGGATTACTGACGGATCACTGGAGTATTATCGTGCCACGAGCGAAACCACCTTATCATATCCATCTCCAGCAGGCATAATGCCTATACACCAATTCAGGGGGAAACCCAATAAATATGGGAAAACCCCCCTTGTGAATCGAACCCAGGACCTATTGGTTACAAAATCTTATCACACCCTCAGATGCCACTAGGCTATAAAGCCATGGATCAATGATAAGGTGCCCCATACATTCTTAGACATTAATAAACAAAATGAATCATATCAAGTGGAATTGAATTCCAATGTCAAGATTATGCTCATTTGGAAAGACCGATATATAATTGATTCTAGTTAGGTATATCATAAATGGGCAGTAGGCATGCATGCCTTTACAGAAGATAGAATAGAAACAAGACGCTTTTGAGCTCAATAATTGGCATATAAGGTGGAGAATCTTATTCCTTTATCACTTGACACCTTTTTTCTTTTCTTAATTGATTCACATATTACAATATTGTGTACATCTTCTTTGTGGAAACAAGGGCATAATGGTAATTGTGTGGGAGAGTTGGCGGGAAGTATTAGATATATATGATGAAGCAAATACCAAAGGGGCCATTGTTCAGAAATAATAAGAGGGTGTGGGGGCTTTACAGCTTGTAGACGCAGTTGCTTTGAAGGAACATCACAGGAAAGTAGGAAACCTTCTGGACCCCTTTACCTTTGATCATAAAAACCCACCCCACCCCCACCCCCACCTTTATTATTTGCCTTTGGTGTATCAAATAAGATGCCACAACCGTATATAGACTCATTGGTACAGTAGTACACCCGTGATTTCTTTTCTTTTTAATATTATAAAATTATTTTTGTATTGTGTTGGTATAAAAAGGAGGTGTATATACGGTTAAGATGCAAGAAAATCATATAAAGATGAAAAAGCAAACACAATGAATAAACTAGTCTTCAATTGTTTGAACATTGAATTAATAATGTTGCTCAACTTTAACTGCCCTTTAATTACGCCGTTCATTCCTCTTACTTTTCATTTTCTTAATAACAAACAAACATATTACATATTTACATTTACACATTCTCACTTGGAGGGTCATGTCATGATTATTCATCACCATAGTTAAACTCCAAGAAAAGATCACGAACTAAGATTCAATCCTGAATGCTGACACCAATACTCATGAAAAAGACACATCAATATCCAAAACCCCTACATCTTTATGTCAATTCCAACCACTCTTGCTAAAATCTCCCGACCCGAATTGAAGCATCGGACCCACAAAACTCATAATTACAAAGTAAAAAAAAGAGAATAACACAAATAAATATGAAATATGAAAGTAAGTATTAATATATAAAACAAACTCAATAACACATTCACACTTTCTAACTACAGATTTGGCCATTACACTAAAAACAAGTAGCCTCATCTAATGTATACAAAAACAATAAAAAAACAAACAAAAATCACTAATAGAAAAAAAAACGAGGATACTCCCTAAAAACCGCATCCACACCGTTGTTATATAGTTTTTTTTTTCTTTTTTTGTGTAATAACTAAATCCTTTTTTGGGGGATTTTTTTATATATTAAGACAGCAGATAAAGTAGATTATTACCAAGATGTGTTTGGTAGTTGGCTTCTTTAGCAAGTCCAGTAGTTAGATGAGTCCAAACCAAGCTTCCTGCATGCCAACACAGAGTTTTAATTTCAATAACAAACATATAATCATATTATTTATTTCACAAAATTATTCTGGTTGTTCATGCAATAAAAGTTTGTAACACATGCATTGGTGATTGTTCTTTTATTGTTGGATTTTGACAAATTAGTTGGGTCCTTTTCGGATCACCAAATCTAACTTCACGGACTCAAGTTAACGAAATGACTAAAAGAGTCATGTGAAAGGAGTGATTACTATACAAATACAACCCACCCTACATGGCCCCACCACGTGATAGATGTTCCCAAGTGGCTTTTTTGTGGGGTTTTGCTTCACATTAAATGCTCTTTAGGAATCAAGGCAGTCAACACACAAAGGCTAATTTCGTCATTCTATGCTTAATTAACATCCACGTAAGCATTTAACCTGACTTGTAATAACCTCCCTATCTACGTGGCAGATTAAACGACTAACACGTGTAGATTAAGTTATTATTTTTTATTAAATTGTATAACAATAAAATGAATTTACCTTTTTCCTGGCGGGTATTAGTGGACTTTATTTTTATTCCCTCCAACTCCGGCTAAATATATTCTTTAACCGGTTACCGGAAAGTCTCTGCAACGCTTTTTTAGCTCCGGCGACTTCCATTTCACTCAACCGCTGTAAACAACCTTGAGCACCGGCATCCACTAGCCTTTTCCGGCAACCGTTGCTTCCTCCGGTCATCACCGCGTGAACAATCGCCACAGAAAACCTCTTCGGCACCGATTCGTTCATCGGATCCAACATCTGAATCAATCTCATCATATTCTTCTCATCCTTGACGAAATCCTTCCGATTCAGCTTCACTGTTAACAGATTCACCAATGCCTTCAACGCCGATTCCTGTAAACCGGCCGGTTTTGTAAACTCCATTAGCTTCATTAACGATCCCATACATCCGGCGATTGCTCGTTTGTTACCGTCGTTAATCGATAAATTAGCTAAAATTGAGACGGATATTTGTTGTAGAGTGAAATTTCCTTGCGTTATGAAACCTGACATTTGTGATATGAACATAGAAGATGCAGATATTAACCGGCTAACAGAATCAGTAGACGAAAGAGAATGAATTGCGCGTAACACGTGTTCTAGCGTATCCGGATTTGAAGACTGGTGAAGCAATTGCAATAGCTTCTGCAAACCTTTCTCTTGAATAATAACCGCTTTGAAATACTCACTAGAAGATGCTAAAATTGTGACGCAATTAGCCGCTTTCTCTTTCGTAGCTGCAGAACCTGAAATTAGTAATCCAACTATCACCGGAACACCGGCTTCTTCACCGATTGAGATCCGAATATCTTCAACAGACGCAACGTTCCTAATCGCACCAATCGCATGTGACTGAGCTGTTAACGAGCTAGACCTGCACACATCTAACAGAATCGGAACACCACCGTAGGCCGAAATCGCCCACGCATTATCAGGATCTGCTGTTATTGCTTCAACCGCCATAGTCGCCTTCTCCTTCAACTGTAAGGATCCGGATTCAACAACTCTCAATAACGGACCTAATCCGCCTTCTTCGAAAACCGTTTTTCTACTCTGATCACTCGCGCATGCGAGAATCGATATCGCAGTAACCGATTGTTCCCGATGAGCATTCACATCAAACAGATTAATCAAATATCCAATATTACCTTCCTTAGCAACTAACGTCGCAGCCTTTTCGTCTTCCACAAGCAACTGAATAAGCGACTCCAACGCCTTTCGTTTAAACTCCACACCTCCGATCTGCAACCGTGTAAACACATCTCGAATAAACAAACTCAAATCCTCTTTAGCAGATCCAGGAGCAGGATGTGAGAGAACAATAGCGTTGGATTGACGAAGAACACCGGAACGGAGCAACAAATCGAGGTCGTTAAGCTGGTTTGAGAGCCATCCGGTGGCCATATCGAGATCACTCTGCATTAGAAGCTTTCCGGCGGTGTAGGCAGGGTCGGTGCAGCGGTCGCATAAGGTTTGGATGCGGCGGAGGGTGGATAAGAGGTTAGGGAGTAGTGTTAACAGGAGCTGGTTTTCCGACCAGTGAGGGAGATAAGAGAGTTCAGAAATTAGGGTTTTGAGGGTAGCCAGTTTGGAACGTATGACCTGCCAACGGCCGGGGAAGGAGTGGATGGATAGGGTGGCGGGGAGGAGGGTGGAGAGGAGGGTGGTGGTTGAGTCTAGGGTTTCGGCGGGAGAGGGTGGCGGGGCGGTGGAATGCATGGTGGAATGTGTGGGGATTTGGGGGGAATGATGATGGGAAGAGGGAGGGATGGGTTTGGCGTGGAATAGAAGGGAAGGATAGGAAAATGGAGGGGAGAATGGAGAAAAGTGAAAGGATGTGTGGGGTTTTAGGCAGGTTGGTATTGTGAGGATACCGTGACGTGAAGCGCGTGACTCAGTGAAAACCTAAGCGTAACAAACGTGTGGGCTCGTGGATTTTGTTGAGATTCTTATATTTTTACCGGGCTTCGTTGTTTTGGGCTTCTTTGTGATCCAATCAAGTCAATATTAGACATTAGGACTCCTTGCGAGGTGCACAAACCGGGTTTTTCTAATACCTGGATTTGAATACATACCCGAGCACGGGTATCACCAGGTTTTGAATTTTCGGGTATTGCTAATACCCGGGTTGTGTTCGGGTTCAAATATTGGCCAGGAAATACATACCCTATTTACCTGGGTTCGGGTTTTCTATATCTGGGTATTAGAATACCCTATTTCCGGGTTCGGGTATCGGGCGGGTATGAAAAAAACCCAGATGGGTATAAACATGAACTTTGTAGTTTTTTTTGTTTCCAACTCCATTTTTGGGTTTATAAACATGGACGTTAATTATATAGAACTTTAATTTAACAAGATTGCATTTTACTAGAAACTAGAATAATTAAAGTGCATACATTTCTAAAACCCGGGTACGGGTATTATTAAACCCGGGTATACAAAAAACCCAATTATAAATCGGCTACGGAAAACTTGGGTTCGGGTACTGATAAGAATATGCATCCGGGTTCGGGTTCGGGTCCGGGTTCGATTTTTTTTGCGCACCTCTACGCTTGGTGATGAAGAAGAGTTGAAGATCAAAACAATAGATATTTTTTTGAACAAGTCTACCTACTAGCCTCCTTATTACTCGTTTGGCCCATTTATTTACCCATTTACATATACAACTTGATTATCAAGGTTACATTTTGCTTATGAGACCATGTGTAGTGGGGCATTATGGGGCATTATAGGGCAAAAAAACGTTCCCTTCACCATTACATAGAGCATTATAGGGCATTATAGGGGAAAAAAAAATGCTTTGGCGTTTTAATGAAAACACCTAATATCAGTTGTGGAAGGTTTGAATGGGTTTGACTAGCCAATGAGAAAATACTATGTTTTTTTTTTTTTTGTTTGTTTAATGATTGGTATGGGCATTATAGGGCATTATGCCCACTACACCACTTTTGCTATAATGCCCAAGTGTGACTAGGATGCCACATGTCAGATAATGCCCCATAGTGGGGGCATTATAAATTGTTACCACTACACATGGTCTGATAACAAACAAAACTATGATAGATAGATGGGTCAAAAGTTAAACTGATCATGTTACACGATTTTTAGTGAGCTAGTTAGAATTTGACACAAATAAACATAGGGTTAATGGATTTAAACACCCCCAACTATGGCCATTTGGTCGCTGGCACTCTCAACTTTGACTTTGGCTCACACCACTCCCAACTTAACACTTGGGTTGCTGTGTCACCCCGTCGTTAAATAAACAGTAACTGGGTTAGTTTTGTTGTCCTACGTGGCTAATTTTAGATGATGTGGCGTTTTTTAGATGATGTGGCGTTTTTTAGATGATGTGGTGTTTTTAATCAGTATATTCACCCCTCTCTCTCACTTAACACCATCCACCCTACCACCGTAACCCTACGCAGCCATTAACCCACTGCGACCACCTACCCCACACCACCAAAACACCAGTTAATCTGGATCTAGAAGCCTGTCTGTGCGAGATGATATCGAAAACAAACGACGATGGGTTTTGATTTTGGGGAAAAACGGGGTTATGATGATAATCAGGTGATGTTGATGAGGGGAACAGTGGTGCCGTCGCAGGGGGTGGTGTGATGTTGAGGATGGGAACAGTGGTGTCGTTGAAATCGCCGGTGAAATCCGCCGTTGATAAGCATTTTCTCACTCGATCGGTTGCGGTTAGGAAACAGAGCACTTGCAGTGTGAAATCGCTGTTGAGGATGACGTGTTGTTATGTGCTGATCTGATGATATTGAGCCCATGATTCAATCAATCCTCCACTTGCAGTGTGAAATCGTTGTTGATTCAATTAGGATCCAAACCATAAAGGTGTGTAGCAAAGTTTGTAGAGCGTTCTATATACAATATAGTATAGATGTATCATATATGTGTGTATACAGTTATTTTGATGGTGAAAGATGAAAATGAGAAGGCGATGATGATAATGATTTGTGTACGGATTCATATCCGAGCATCGTAATCAGTCATGGGGTCAACATCAACCCGTATCTTGGCGGGGCAACCCGGATGGTATGTGAGAGCAACAACAAGGGTTTTTCGTTTGCTCTTACGGTGCAACCGTTGTTGCAGCCATGGCGGTGATCGTCCCTCTTGTCTGATCTTCATGTTACAGATCTGAGCCACTTTCTCTTTGCTTAAATCATCGATAATTTCTCTTTGCTTAAATCATCTAGGGTTTCATATGGTTTTTTGTTTGGGGTATTAGGTGTTTTAAAGATGATGAATCAGGTTTGCATTACACGTCATACATGCCACGTCAGATTAATATAACATGTAGGCTAATTTTCCTAACCCAGTTAGTGTTTATTTAACGATGGGGTGACACAGCAACCCAAGTGTTAAGTTGGGAGTGGTTTAAGCCAAAGTCAAAGTTAAGAGTGCCAGCGGCCAAATGGCCATAGTTGAGGGTGTTTAAATCCATTAACCCATAAATATATATGTTATGTTTAGATTAACTATGTTTTTGCTTTTTTAGAAAAAAAATCCATTGAGTTATGTTGGAATATTGATAATAGTAAGAGTAAACTTCCGTTTTGCTCCCTTTGGTTTGGTTACTTTAACGGTTTTGCCCCAAACTTTTTAAAATAACCATTTTACTCTCTGATCTTTGAAGGCCCTCATGATTTTGCTCCTCGCCCCTTAACCTCATCCATTTAAGCAGTTAAACCATGTCACGTGCAAATCACCTGAGGGGTAATTATGTCTTTTCCCAACTCTGATTAATGAATCACATTTAAAACCCTAACAACCCATTATCTGCTACCCCATTTCATCTTCTTCCCCATCACATTTAAAACCCTAACTTCCATGGCAGGCTTACATTGTGCTTGTGGATCTCCACATTCAAAACCCTAACTTCCATTCAAAAATAAAACTTTTTATTAAGAAAAGTTCCAAGATTCAAACAATCTTGAATCACCATGGGACGTTTACCACGAGGATCTGATCTCAACTTCTGGTGAGGACCCGAATATGAACTGCCATGACCAGAGGAACCCGCATCGGATGTCGAGGTGGAAGAACCCGAACGTGCCGCCATAAAACAGAAGTTTACTCTAAAGATAATATCCTTCATATGATCTGCAGAGCCCGTTAATGTCCTTCAACATCAACCACCTTCATCAACACCAACCGTCATCAACACCAACCACCACCACTAGTCGCCACCAACAACCACCACCAGCCGCCACCAACTACCACAGTCACCAACAACCACCACCAGCCGTCACCAACTACGACAGTCACCAACATCAACCACAAGCCGTCACCAACCACCCCCACCACTAACCACACCAAACAACTACCACTAACCACTATCACCGTCACCAACAAAATCGGAATCGAGCATACACTAGCCCCTTTTTCATCAGATCTGAGAAGACCCCTATAGTGTATTAACTCCGGACACGAGATTTGCAACTTCCGGTGGCGGTGTGGGTTGTGGTGGTGATGGCGGTAGGTAGTGGTTGTGGGTGGTGATAGAGAAGGTAAAGAGAGAGACGGGTGAGAGAGAGTGTGTGGACTGGGCGGGGGTGGTCGCTGATGGTGGTGATGGCGATGATGGCGGCGGTTGGTGGTTATAGTGGTGGTGTCCGTGGGTGGTGGTTGTGGTGGTGGCCATGGATTTTTTTTTTGAAGCTTCCACAAGATGCATATATGTTTTGTTTGAGTCTTCATACAGATGGCAGATTATGATAAGTTAGAGTTTTAAAATGAAAGGTATAAAATATCTTTGAAGGAAAAAGACTGAAATGCTCCTCATGTGAGAGGCAAGTGACTAAATTTAACGACTAAAATTTATGTCGTTTAGGGCGGGGAGCAAATTGGTGAAATATTAGTAACATCAAGGAGTAAAATGGCTATTTTTAAAGGATTGGGGCAAAACCGTTAAAACGATCAAACCACAGGGAGCAAAATAGAAGTTTACTCTAATAGTAAATTATGAACAACTAGCTAATGTCTCGCCCGCATTGTGGGGCGTAACATCAAATATTTTTCACCAATTAAAACAAAACGCTATCATAGTTTTGCTAGAAAAAAACTAAAACGATGAGAAACTGTAATTTTAAACTGGGAGGGGGGAACTGTTATTTGTCATGACCAATGAGTGCACGCTAGCGGATAAAAATTATATCAAGTCAACCAATTAAAACAAAACAGTACTATAGGTTTGCAAAAAAAATGAAAAACGATAGCAAGACTGTAATTTTAAACTTGGTGAAATCGTAAGTTTGACTGGGGTAAAATCGTAGTTTATCAAAAGCTACAACAATGACAAGATTGCAAATATGAACTGGGGGTAAAATCGTAATATTGGCTAGGGGTAAAATCATAATTTGTCAAAATCTACAACGATGACAAAACTGAAATTTTAAACTGGGGCAAAAGCGTAATTTTGAACCGGGGACAAAATCGTAATTTAAAAAATGGGATAAAATCGTAATTTGTTCGGACCAATAGGAAAGTGCCAGGTAGCTGCCTGGCACTCCGTTGGTTTTGTATATATAAAACTAGGTTAGAACCCCGTGTTTTACACGGGTTGAATAAATGTAATTTTATATATTAAATAATAAAAAGTTAGATCTTAATGAACCTCGTATATTGTACGGGTTAAATAAATGTATTTTTATATATCAAATAATAAAAGATAGTTATATCTTTAAAAACCATGTGTATTACACAGATTAAATAAATGTAATTTTGTATACTAAATACTAAAAACGCCGTATCTTTAAAAAACCCGTGTATAATCGGGTTGAATAAATCTACCAAATAATAAAAATTGTTGGTGCACTAATGTCTGTTAACTTTGTCTTTATCGAGTCTTGTATCTAGATAGGATAGAATGGAGTTTGGTATTTAGGAAATTAGGGTTTTAGTGTGGATGGTTCATTTCGCACGAAATGACATTTGGTCATTTCGCACGAAATGATACTTGTCTATTTCGTACGAAATACCACGTCTATAAATACCAAGCTTGCTAGTTCATTTGTAACTTTCCGATTTCAGAGCCGAGGTGCTGCCAATTTGTCAACTGATCTGTAAAAGCTTTGAAATCAATAAAAAGAAGATAATTAGGGAGAATCAAGTTGTTATCACGTCTATATCACTGATTCCGCCTTTGATATGGATTGTAAACTCTTCTGATTAACTCGTTCGGGTCACACGACGATCCAACAAAAATATTACATCCTTAAAAACCTCGTAGGTTACACGTGTTGAATAGATCTAAAAAGAGTTATATATTTGAAAACCATGTGTACTACACATATTAAATAAATGTAATTTTGTATATTAAATACTAAAAACGTCGTATCTTTAAAAATACCCATGTACAGTCGGGTTGAAAAATCTACCAAATAATAAAAAAAATTGTATCCTTAAAAACTCCATGTATTACACGTGTTGAATAAATCTAATTTTACATAGCAAATGATAAAAAAGTTATATTTTTAAAAACTTTGTATATTACACGTGTTATATAAATGTAACTTTTAACATTTAATATTAATTTATTATTTATATATTTAATATAAGATAAGTAGGAAAGAGAGGTAATTATTTTAAAAAATATATTAAATTCACAATTTAGATTTGAGGATAATATTTTATTAAAGTATGATAAAATTTAATACTAATTTATTATTTATTTATTTAGTTAATATAAGTTAAATATAGATTTGAGAATAACTCCTATGAATGACACACGTCTAAAACTTGATTTCTTTTATTATAGTAGATAGATATATATATTAATTAATTATTTTCTGTTGAAATATCTCATCTACATTGTTTTTGTTTTGTTTCACATTGATATTATTTTTTTATTTGACGTTCCAATAAACGTGTTTTTTATTTTCTTAGAATAATTTTAAATTCAGAATCATTACAAAATAGACACTTGTAAAACCAAAAAACAATTTATAATATCATGTTCTTATTAAGTAATTTTTCTAGTATATGTTGGTCAGTTCTGTTTTAGGCATAATGGAAAACATGAAAACATACCTGATTGCAGCAGTACAGGCCAACAAAGAATCCAGATGGAGACACAACTATAAGTTTTGACATGATTGTCATCTTGGTCTGGTTCATCCTTAGGATGCAATCTAATGATGGTGATGATAAGAAACCGACAAGAGAATCGGTTATGGAGAGGGAGGCGAGATTGATGTTATGTGCTATTAGGGTTTGTGAAATTGTCTAACCCTTTAGCCTCCACATTATTCTCCTTATATATGCACCCAGGAGGAAACCCTAATTAGTTAATAAGGGTAATTAGGGCCATCAACAATTACCAACTAATTATTTAATAGGATTGTTATATATTTTGATCCATATAATGTAAATGATTATAATGACTACTAGATTAAATATAAAATAAATATATTTAATTTTACAGTATAATGTTGGTTTTTTTTTTTTTTATAAATTTGTGTTTAAGTTATTGGATATAATATAATATATTATAAAATAAATAAAAGATAGAAATCAATCATGTTTTTGATATGGTTTCCTTCAAACAAATTTAGTATAATAGTATCTATATACATTTGTTTGTTTCATGAAGTATTATAAATGACACAATATTATTATTGGAAATGACCAATAAGCCTAAAAATCACAGCCATAGTTAATGTGGCAAGCGATGGATAGAATGATTCCGATAGTGGATGCACTAATGAAGCGAGGCGTTCCGATACCGAATAAATTGTGTTCAAGGTGTGGATACATTGACGAATTGACCGACCACGTTTTGGTCACATGTATTTTGGCGAGAGCATTATGGTGGATGATTTGTACTGTGAATTATGTGTGTGGGTGAAAGTCCCAAAGTTGGCGACTTGCTCCACTGTGAAGGAGATACTTCAACAGGTAGATCATTTAAAAGTTTCAAGGAAAAGGAAGAAAGCTATTTTGTGTGTAGTGATGGCCGGATTGTGTAACCACTTTAATCGTTAATTGCAGTTGAAAACATTCTATTTTACTATAATCCATGGTTACTATTGTTTTGATAATCAGAGAATGCTAAAATTGTATTGTATATTGCTGTGTTGCTGAGACAAATACAAACAGTCCCAATATATAGGGATACAAGGATCAAAAATAAAAAGAAACATGAGTTGGATAAGCCCCTAACGGCTAAATGATTGAGATAATTATGGTGCAGGAAATCTCCTAAAAAAGGAAATGATGAATTTTTTCTGATCCTGTAATTTTATTTTCTAACACTCCCCCTCAAGTTGAGTAGTAGGGTCTCCGAAGCTCAACTTGTTGAGGCAACTGTTGAACAATCTTCCGTTGACGGCCTTGGTTAGAATGTCTGCAAGTTGATCGTTAGATGGGATAAATGGGAGTTCTACAATCTTTGCTTCGAGCTTTTCTTTGATGAAATGTCTATCAACTTCCACATGCTTTGTACGGTCGTGTTGGACAGGATTTTCTGAAATCTGTATGGCGGCTTGATTGTCACACATGATTTTAGAAGGCTCAGTTTGGAGAAAACCAATCTCTGATAAAAGTTTGTGTATCCAAAGAACTTCTGCTAATCCTCGTGCAATGCCTCGGAATTCTGCTTCAGCGCTGGACAAGGCAACAACCTTTTGTTTTTTGCTTTTCCATGTAACTAAGTTTCCACCAACCAAAGTAAAGTATCCCGAAGTAGATCTCCGGTCATCTTTGTTTCCTGCCCAGTCTGCGTCTGTATAGGCTTGAATCTTCAAGTGTCTGTTTGGCCGAAACAAAATCCCATGGCCTACAGTCCCTTTAAGGTACTTTATGATCCTTAGAACTGCATCCATGTGATTAGTTTATGGTCGGTGCATTAATTGACTGACAACTCCTACCGCGTATGCAATGTCAGGACGGGTATGTGAGAGATATATAAGTTTGCCCACCAATCGTTGATATTGTTCCTTGTCTGCCAAATCTTTGCCTTCCTCTATGCAGAGTTTCTGGTTGGTCATTATGGGAGTGTCAACTGGTTTGCAGTCAATCATCCCTATCTCAGCAAGGAGATCAAGAATATATTTCTTCTGACATATGAAGATCCCTTGCTGAGATCTAAGAACTTCAATCCCAAGAAAGTACTCCAGTCTTCCTAAGTCTTTCATTTCAAACTCGGTGAAGAGACTTTTCTTTAACTTCTTAATTTCTTCTTCATCATTACCTGTAATAATCATATCATTAACGTATATAATTAAACAAGTTGCAAACTTACCTGTCCTTTTGAGGAAAAGTGTGTGGTCAGAATTGCTTTGTCGGAAGCCATATCCTTTTATTGCTAATGTAAATCTGCCAAACCAGGCCCGAGGGGACTGTTTAAGACCGTAAAGAGTCCTTTTTAATCTACACACTTCATTAACTTTAAAGTCTTTGGCAAAACCGGGAGGAGCCTCCATGTAAACTTCTTCTTTTAATTCTCCATGTAGAAAAGCATTTGTGACGTCAAATTGATGAAGGGGCCATCCTTCATTTGCAGCGATGGAGAAAAGGACACGAATAGTGTCAATTTTAGCAACAGGAGAAAAAGTTTCAGAATAATCAATCCCATATGTTTGGGTGTAGCATTTCGCTACGAGTCGAGCTTTATATCTTTCAATGGTTCCATCAGCTTTGTGTTTGATTGTAAAGACCCAACGACATCCTACTGGTCTTTTTCCTAAGGGGAGAACACATTTTTCCCATGTATCATTTCTTTTGAGCGCCTGCATTTCTGTTTCCATAGCGTTTTTCCAATTTTTTGAATTCAAGGCCTGTTCTATGGAGGTTGGTAGTTGCTCCTTGTACAAGGAAGTGGTGAAGGCTTTGGCTTCTTTCGATAAGTTTCCATTTGCAATATTTGCCATGGGATATCTAGATGGCCTCGTTTCTTTTTCTGGAGAGTATCGTTTTGGAGGAATCCCCCTATTCGCTCTTGGAGGCAAGACATATTTTCCTGTTGTTTCCTCTTCCATATTGTGTTCTTCTTGTTCTTGTGTTGGTTCTTCTTGTTCCTGTATAGACTCATCCTGCAAATTTTGATCTGCAGTACTCTCATTGTTGTTAGTTTCAGTATTTTGAGTTTCATTTATTTCGACGTGACTTACCTCAGTATCTGGATGAGGGCAATCTTGGTTAGTGGCACTAACGGTGGGATCATCAATTTGTGGACTAGGAGTAGGTGCTGGTGCCTCATCCCGGTTATTGTGACTGACTTCTTGTGAAAAAATCTGGGTTAGCCAGCTCAGTGTGTCATAGGTCTTCTCCCCCTGACCACTGTGCTGGGGGGTATAGAAGTATTCGGTTTCAAGAAAGTCACAATTAAGGGTAGTGTACATATGTCGCCGTTTTGGACTATAGCATCGATATCCTTTTTGATCGACCCCATAGCCAACAAAAACACACTTCTCAGCGCACGGGCCAAGTTTGCCTCGATCATGTTTAGGTATATGGGCATAGACTGTGCATCCGAAAACTCGTGGTGGTAACGTGAGAGGTGGAGGAATTTTAGTACAGTCGGACAGAACTTGTATGGGAGTTTTTGAATCAAGAGCTTTAGTTGGGAGACGGTTGATCAAATAAGTAGCAGTAGAAGCGGCTTCAGGCCAGAAAGATGTAGGGACCCTTGACTCAAGCAATAGGGCGCGTGTGATTTCTAAGAGGATCCGATTTTTTCGTTCAACCGTGCCATTTTGTTCGGGAGTATGTGAACATGTTTTTTGGTGAATAGTGCCTCTTTCTTGACAAAATTGTTTCATGGAATTGTTGACATATTCTCCTCCATTGTCGGATCGAAGGATTTGAATATTAGTTTTAAATTGTGTTTGTATCATGGTATAAAATATTTTAAATTTCTCGAAAACTTCATTTTTGTTTTTCAAAAAATAAATCCATGTCATACGAGTGCAATCGTCAATAAAAAGAACAAAAAAACGAAAGTTTTGTCCTCCAATGACCTCAGCGGGTCCCCAAACATCTGAGTGTATAAGAGAAAAAGGTAATGCAACTTTGGTGTTATTTAACTTATAGGTTTGTCTATGACTTTTAGCCAAGACACACGTTTCACAGTGGAAATTATTATTATTAGGAAAAAGTTTTGGAAATAAAAGACATAAATAGCCAATAGATGGATGTCCTAATCTCCTATGCCAGAGCCAAGCTTCCCTATTTGTTGTTCCATGAGCAAGCATCACACTTCCCGGTTGAGTTACTTCGTCCACATAGTACAATCCCAATCGTTCAGTGCTACGCCCAATGATCATTCCCGTCCTGATATCCTGAAGAATACAAAAGGTTGGATGCATCAAGACGGTGCAATTTAACTCTTTTGTAATGTGACTAATGGATAACAGTTTATGTGACAGGGACGGGACGTAAAGACAGTTTGAGAGTTTTAAAGTAGGAGATATCTCAACAGTTCCTCCTCCTTTGACAGGAACAACCCCCCCGTTAGCGGTTTTGATATGGTCAATTCTAGGGTTATTTTTATTTATAATATCGGATAAATCATATGTCATGGTGTCAGTAGCACCACAATCAAATATCCAGGATTCATCCGAGTTTTCACAGGTTTTAGCTATATTGGCTTGGGAGTTCAGCACATGTCTTCCTCCTTTACAATATTTAGTTTTGAAAAATCTAGATTTTCTACATTTATTAATATTATTCTTAGGAAAAATATTATTCTTACGATCCTTATTATTATTTTGTTTAATAAAAAGGCTTTTATTAGTTCTTTCCAATTGACCAGTATCATTATATTCTAAAGGAGTCTTGTTGAGTAACTCTAAAAATCTATAATCAAAAAATCTACGGTTCAATAAAGAGGGATCTGAGATTAGTCTCCCAGACCCATTACCTCCTTCATTCGGCTCAGTTTCTCCGGCGAAGGCGACTCCACCAAATCCTCCACTGTTCTGCTCGCTGCTTCTGCCGGAATCTTCGCCGCCCCTGCCGGAATCTTCGGTACGGTTGGTGGCGACCGCTGCTTTTCCTCCATCCTTATTATTCTTAGTACCTTTCTTGTGGCCATCGCTCCACCATTCGGATAGCCAACGATTCTGAAGCATTGATCTTTGGTATGCCTCATCATTCCACAATGGTCACACTTGAGGTTAGTTTTGTCGATTTTGGGTTTGAATGGGACATCTGAGCGGCGCGTCTGCCCCCTGGCCGCAAGCCCTAGGGCTCTGTCATTGTGGTCGGGTCGAGTAGTAGCTAGCCCCGCTCCGATTCCTGATTGAGTTCCGGCGGTGGTCCCAAGGATGTTTTGGTGTGCAGTTTCCTTCCGGACCGCCGCATATGCTTCTTCTGCCGAGGGGAGCGGATCCATCCTAAGGATTTCCCTCTTGATAGTATCATACTGTCTGTCGATTGCATTAAGGAATTGAAACAGTTTTTGCTCTGTTCTCAGTTTGTTGTAAGTGGTAATATCGGTTGGGGATGTCATGGGGTTTGGATCTCTTTGATCTATTTCTCCCCAGATTCCTTGCATTATGATCCAAAATTCCTCAAGAGGAGTTCCATTTTGTTTAATTCCATTCGCTTTGACATGTAAGTCAAAGGTTTGGAGTTTATCTTTACCACTACTGTATGTGGTAACGAGAGCATCCCACAAGGCTTTGGCAGTGGGAAACTCGGTCAGGTTGCTTGCAATTCTTGGTTCAATATTTTGTATAAGCCATGAGAACACTACGAGGTCGTCTTGTTCCCATCGCTCATACCCATCTTCGGATGGTTTGGGGGGTGCCGGATTTCCTGACAAATGACCAAGAAGAGTTTTTTATTTACCTCCGATAGCTACACGAATCATACGAGCCCATAGGGCATAGTTTTGATTGTTAAGTTTAAGACTGATCGTGAGGCTATCGGACAGATTGTGTTTGGTGTTTTGGTTTTGGGATGATTGAAAACCATTGAGAAGGTTGGCTAATTGGATTGAAAGATCGGTATTATTTTGAACAGTGGGGCTACCGTCGGGATTCATGGTGGCCTTGACTATGGTTTTTTTAAAGCGGAAAGGGTAGGTGATGAGCAGTTCCCTGAATCGATTCAGGCCTGCTCTGATACCATATTGTTTTGATAATCAGAGAATGCTAAAATTGTATTGTATATTGCTGTGTTGCTGAGACAAATACAAACAGTCCCAATATATAGGGATACAAGGATCAAAAATAAAAAGAAACATGAGCTGGATAAGCCCTTAACGGCTAAATGATTGAGATAATTATGGTGCAGGAAATCTCCTAAAAAAGGAAATGATGAATTTTTTCTGATCCTGTAATTTTATTTTCTAACAGTTACAACTTGAGAAAAACTAGCAAAGTCTCTATCTGTTTTACTGAATGAATTAAACTCTCACGGACGAGTCTCAGATAAGGCTACAACAGTTGCTAGGTTAATTGGTTTTTAATTGAAAGCTGTAATAAGACACTAAAAAGAGGGTATACAATAGAAAAAGACGGGTTTAAAAATCTAGCCTAGCCTATGTTCTTTGATAGGGTAGTGGGCCTGGTGGGGCAAAAAGTCCATATTCCACATGCACTAGACCACTAACATTAAATGAAAACACTGGGGAAGTGTAAGTGTACCCTATCCATTATGATTTGAATTATCATTATTCATCTTCATTATCGCAAATTATACACTAGTTAATGAAATAATTAAGCCTATAAGAATTAGTATATAATGTTTTTATGAAGAACATAAATGTTGTGGAGTTAATAAGAATTATGTGTCATCTAATGTATGAGAAATGGAGTATATATACGATATAAAGAGATAATTCTGATTCGAAGGATTATCTGGAAAGTTGATATGGGTTAAAGACAATTCAAGTTAGTTAGAGATAAAATTAGTTTGAATTATTTGTTTATTAGATAGGTTTATTTAAATTAGAGTTTGAGTTGGACCAGAAATAGTTTATGTTTAGTATAAATATAGGGTTATGTATTCAGTTTTATTTGTCGAGTTGAGTTTAATAATATAAAGAATATGAAACGTTTTAGTCTCCAAATCGTTTGTGTTTGGTTTTGTATGTTCGTTATTGGAAGCCTGGGCCAACACGATATAATCTGTTATGTCAATGTCATAAACGATGTGTATTTTTTTTTTTTTGAAAAGTAACTTTCATAAACACCAAAAACGCCGACCCAAGCCGGGCCGAGAAAAACAAACAGAAAAAACTAGATTACATATTTACAAACGAACACCAATCCCCCCATTCTATGTCTTTATACTTAGATCTAACCGAAAACCAAAGAGATCCCAACGCCTTAACTTCACTGATGATATTATCGATCTTTATCTGGGAGTCCGAGAACCTTGCCTTGTTCCTAGCGCGCCACAGACACCAACAAACGATCATGACGATCCCTTGAACCGCAACTCTCTTTCACTACAAAAAAATGCCATCTAGTGACACACAAAAAGTGCCACAAAAAAACAAAAAAATGCCACTGAAGGCCAATTTATGAATGTGCGGCACACAAAAAAAGTGCCACTAGAAGCGGTGACACTAAAGCCTTTTAGCGGCACTTTTTCAATATGCCGCACAAGGTTTTTGGGTTTTTAGTGGCACTTTTTTGTGCCTTTAAAAAGTAATCTTAGTTTAATATCCGTATTAGTTTTAGTGGCACTTTTTTCGCCACAGTTAAAAGAACTTAGTGGCTCAAATTTTGTGTCAATAAAAACCGTTTCTAATTAAATATTATGTACTATTTTTTAGTGGAACATAATTTTATCACAAAAAACACATTAATTATAATATAATATATAAAATAAAACACAGATAAAATTGTAAAAGTAAAAATCATAATATTATAACTTCAATATTAGATTTAATCTGAAACATATTCCAAATTCAAAATGTTAACATAAGGAGTCTAAAACGCAAAACTAACATATGTTTGAAAAAAAAAACAAGAAAATTCATTGCGTATATGAACCTCTTTCACAATCTTCGTAGTTACCTATTACAAAAATAAAGAGTCGTCAGTATGCAAATAATGAGAACACTATTCAGGATTCAAATAATAAAATATTGTACACTACATATGTGAAAGTGAAAACATAAAAGTAATTACCCACGTCTTTAAAAGTGTATTTGGTTAACTGATAAAGAGTAGTTAAAGACCGCAGAAACAATACAAGAGACTCAAAACATATAGATGAAAACAAATGTTAATACCTAATGGTAAACATAAAAGAGATCAATATTTACAAGAGAAACATCAACTAATAAAAATGGTCTTCTGCACATGTAACTATGTAAACTAATCAAATGGACTTGCACATGTAACTATGTAAACTTACCAAAGAAGAATGACAAAAGAAGACGCCTGGTTGGTGGTAGCCTTGTTCTCCTACAAATTACATAGAAGACCCAAAACTGTAATTCCATCACATTTTGCATTTGATATATACTTGTTATTTACTAGAAGATGGTTATTAAAAAGTTAAAACTAGATAATATATTAAACAATATTCAAGCCCAACAATAATACAAAAACCTATTAAGAACCAAGCAGACTATTTTACTTTTCTGTTAAGCCTCATCTATGAGTCGCAGGGGCGTAGGTACATAGAGACCTACGGGTTCGACCGAACTCATACCAAAAAAATAATTGTTATATACACGTGTATTTCGACATCGCACCCGTAGAAATATCAACATAGAACACGTAGAAAAAGCTGAAATTTAGTGATAAATAATCGATCGTTCATGACTACGCCACTGATGAGTCGCTGAATTTGGTTCAACTTTCTAACTGTTAATTCATGAGAAAATACAATAATGAAAAATGCATAAACAAATTTCAATAAAAATGCAAAGATTTATTTACTTAACACCGATAATTCTAAAATGCTACCCTTTTTCGCCGAGACCTCTGCTCTAAGGGTGTAAGGGGCACCCAAGGATACTACCCTAACCCCGTTCAATCCTACACTACCATGTCAATTCAATACCCAAGAACCCTGGAACCACCAAAACACTGGCGGCGCCTACCCACAAGTACCATATAAGCCATAATTGTTAATGGCAAATAGCAATAAATAGCGATAAGGTACCTATATGCTACATAGCGAATAACAATAAATAGCGATACACTAAAAAAGAATTTAAAAAATATATGTATATTATATCAAAATACCCTATTATATAGCTATTTTACATGTATATTTGACAAAAACCTAAAATTCAGCTATTTTATAGCTATATTTAATCGCTATTTATATTTAAAGGAAAATAAAAAATAAAAAACAAAAAACAAACCGAAATCCCGCTATTTATTGTTACATACTTGGTAGCGACCTTCGACTTATACGCTACGCTATGCCATAGCGACCATTACTCCATAGCAACCGCTATTGACAACTATGCTTGAACCATGGACTCCACCCTTTTCCTCCACCCAAGTACCCTAAAATCACCAAAACACTAGCAGCGTTTTCAGCTTTATCCCCAAAATGGGTCAACTAATTAAAAGGAAAGGGGTCACACAGGCCAATAGTGGCACGAGGTGCTTTCATTTCAATATCATACCAACTTTAAACTGAGATAGTCTGTCAGTGGAATTACAACAAACATATGATATGCATCAAAATTAAATTGTATAAACTATAGAAATAGGATTATATCAAAACAACAATATCATATCATCAGAAATTTTAAGAAAACAATGAAAACTGATATTAAGTGATGGGGTTTTAATAATAGAAATGAACGCACCTGGATAGTAAGCTTTCCAAATCTCATCATCAAATACAAGTGGGATAACACAGGGAGTGTGGTTTCTGAATGGTGATGAATAGATGCAAACGACCTGCCAAGTATGGAGAGCAAAAGAAAAATAATAAGTGTAGCGGCAGAAAAGTGAAAAGGGTGTGTGTAAAATATTGCTTTATTAAAAAAGATCCTGACTTTTGCATGAAAAATGTATAAAAACCAAAGAAGAAGATTCAAACGACGACCTTTGGTTGAGAGAACTCATGCTTAACACCAGACCACATACCAATATGTGTTCTTATTTTCCACTGCTGTCATTTTATAAAAAGGTTGGTTTCAAGCAAAAATCTCACACTATACACTCTACATGAAACGTAAAAATCACTAGCGTCGCTTGACCGCGTTCTTGCCTACATAGCACTACACTACTTTAGCCACTCATATATGATCCTATATGTAGTGATAAACTCATGATCAATTGTCAAACCAAATGTTCTAAACCAGCCTAAACTTAACATAATAAATAGCTAATATATAACACCCCAAAGTCATAAAAAGTCATTAGTCAACACAACTCAATCTAGAAAGAAAGAAAGAAAGAAAGAAAGAAAGAAAGAAAGAAAGCAAAATAAATAATAATAAAAAACAAACCGTTCTCCCAAGGATTCTACGTGCGTCAACAAGAACTTTATCAAGTGCTGATGCATCTGCAAAGGAAACAAAAGCAAACCAATCAGAGCTAACAATGGCTCAATCTTCAGCGATAGCCGAACCCACAAAGGTTTCATATTTTCCAAAATGGTCTTTTAAAGTATCTTCTGTAGTCTCCAATGAAATCCCACCCACAAACACCTTACTATGATCCAAGTCATCCTTTATTAACCTTATTTATACTAAAAAACAATCGAAAGAAACTAGTTGTGAGGACCCGCGTGTTGCGTCGAGCCCGTAAAAGCCATGTATCCACACACTTGACGTGATGACCGAGTTTGCATTTGGTTAGCAACCACAACAACTCATTCAGGTGAATCTGGATAACCAACCGCACATTGCAGATCATCTTTTTGCCCACCTGATGACCCAAATCGCAAAAAAAAAGAAGCGACCTTTCTAGCGGGTGATCATCAAACTTTTCCTGCATAATTACATTAATTGATTGAGCCATTCGTCTATAAAACATATATAACGGGTTAAGTATGAAACGATTTTGGGCAAAATGTGTTTATGGGTAATTTTTACCTGTATAGAAGATTGTCATTTTTACTCCAGGATGGACCAACCTGTTTTGCTCAGACGGTTCATTAGACTGTCATGACTGCAATAGAGGTTGAAGGTCCGTTAGACTGTCATGACTGCAGTTCGTTACTTTTAACGTATACAGGTAAGGTACCGGCCGAACATAACATATACTGTATGACATTAGGTTTAAATTTTAGCTAAATTTCGGCATCATTATTATGCATATTATTCAGTTCGGAAAGATAACAGTACAGATCTCATCCCTAATTCTCTATCTCAGGAATCTTATTGCCTGCAAATTGAACAAAATTAAAAGAACATATTCAGATATACGAACATGAATATATGTATATTTGAATAAAGTATTAGGTTACAGTGAAAAGTAAAGAGGATTTAAGGATGAAAACCTCGAAGATCGAGTTCACGTTCGCGAAGAGCGTTGAAGAAGTGAGGGCTTTTCCATATCAAATCGTCTGTAAGTCTCACCATTTTCGTTTTGAGAGGGAATTTGGGAAAATTTGGGTTTGTGGGAACCTATGGCGGAGATCTAAGATAGTTAGGGCAAATTTTGAGAGGGAGTTCAAAATTTTGGGAGGGAATTAATAGTTGGGGGAAAATTTGAGAGAGATTTGAATAGGATGGCAATGGGTCGGGTTCGTGTCGGGTATTAGTAATCTCATATCAATACCCGCTTGTAAAATTGCGTCTCATACCCGACCTAATACCCGTCGAGTATTTGTCGGGTAATTACCAGTCATGTATCGAGTATACCCGTGGATATCGGGTATACCCATTAATTTGTTAAAAGATATATATTGGGGTTTCCAAACACATTTCTTTTACTATTACAATTATTATGTATTTTATTTATACAACAACAATTATAAATTAAAAAAGTACATTACATAATATAACTTTTAGCATAAATTAATAATAACTTTATAGTACTTATACACTTATATGTATATACTTTACAACATACAAAATATAAATAATATTATCAAATACATATACTAAAAGAAAATTTATTTTTTCACATTATGAACATACAAAAATAAAAATACTAATAGACAACGGTTAATGGAAAATAAAAATATAAATTAAAAAATCCGGGTATATGATCGGGTATATAGTTCGGGTAAACGGGTATGTGGTTTCGGGTAATCCGGTTGGCTATCACCTAATCTCATACCCACGAAAATTTTTAAATCTAATCCCATACCCGGCCCAATACCCGTCGGGTATCAGGTATACTCGTCTTCTTTGTGTCGGGTTTTGGCTATATCCGCCGGGCTCAGGTATTTTTGTCATCCCTAGATTTGAAATTGTTAGCTGGAAAATTTGGTCGTTTAGTGGAAAAAAAACAAAGGGTTCCGGGCGGGACACCTAATACGCCTAGAAAGATGTCTTTTTGGGCCCTCCTCTAAAACGTCTAGAAATATACGCTTTTTGGGGCGTTATTCTTACAAAATTGGGCGGTTCTTGATTTTCCTATAATTACACAAATATATTTTGGGCGCTTTGGGGTCCTAGAGGCCCAAAATAAGTTTTCCAAGCGCCCAGAAAATAGATATTCTAGTAGTGACTATTCACAAGAAGCTACACAAATATGTAGAGTAATATAAATATAAATTTTAGTGAAACGTGATTGCAAAATTGATATTGGAGGGAGATGTAATAAGGAAAAACTAATATCAGGAGGGAAAATATTTCAAGACACATTTTATTAAAGTGTTTTAAGAAGGGTTAAGAGAAGATTTTAGAACTTAGAAGCACTTAGGAAATAGTGGCATACGTAAAGTACCATTAAAAGTTATCAAATATTTTAGTGGCATACAGAAAGTATCATTAAAAATCTAAATTAGTGGCATAAGGACTAAATGCCACTAAAAAGTGTGCTAAGCAAACGTGGCACACGCAAAGTGCCACTAAAACCTAAATAAGTGGCACAAAAGCTAAATGCCACTAGAAGTGTGTGCCACTAAATGGACTTTTTTTGTAGTGTTTTTATCCGAAACCCTTAACTCTTTGTGAACAGAGAATAAATCTTTGATTGAAAACGCGAAGATGCCGGGAATTTTACACCAAGAACTCACCATATTCCAAACTATAGCAGCCGTTTGACAAGCAACGAAAACATGTTCCGCTGTTTCTTCACATGAGTTGCAGAACGAGCACAAGGAGGGATTAACTACAACATTCCTTCTTTTTAATGCTTCCACTGTCGGAATTTTGTCCAAAGCCGATCTCCAAACATGTATATTACACTTTATGGGGACCCAATTGCACCAGTCAAGAACAAAAACCGAATCATGCTCACCGTCTTGGACCAACTGCCGCTTAACCGAACTGACCGAGAAGCGTCGGTCGGATTCAGCAGCCCACAACCACTAATCCGGAGCTGAAGAAATATGGAACCCGTTTAAAATATCACTAACCTGACTTAGTTGATTTTGGAGCTCCACCGAGCTAATCGGAGATCTCCAGTTCCAGCTAATAATCTGCTCCTCACCTTGAATCATAATCCTTTCAGCCACTTTACATTTTTTATTTGATTCCAAGCTAAAAAGGCCCGGGAAACTAATTTTAAGAGGGACATCAAGGAGCCACGGATCTAACCAAAATGCCACATCTTCACCGTTACCCACTTTCCCTTTGAAAAGATTTTTAAGCGAGCTTCCCCCAACTTTACAATTAGTAACTACTTTAACAATGTTGTTCCAAACTCCGGGTAACGACTTCTTGAAAGGTAAACATTCCCAACCCACCCTCGAGAAGTGAAAAACGTCAGTAATTCTTTTCCACAAGTTAGATCTCTCCGACTTGAATCGCCATCCCCATTTGAACAAAAGAGACACATTAATATCTTGCAACTTATTCAAACCAAGACCCCCTTTCTTCTTATGACGCGCAACGTTCTCCCACGCGGCCCAATGCATTTTCTTCTCTTCCGAAGAGCCACCCCAAAGAAACTTCTTGATCATTGATTCCAAAACTTCAATAACTTTCTTAGGAGCTTTATAAATCAAAAAATAGTAAGAGGGAAGACTTTCCATAACCGATTTAATAAGCACCACCCTTCCCCCGATTGATAGAAGATGGGCCTTCCATTTAGCGAGCCTAGCCCTAAAAGTATCGATCACCGGTTGCCAATTAGCGATCCGATTCATGTTAGCTCCAACTATAAGCCCAAGATACTTGAACGGAGGGCAATCCGGTCTACAACCCACCTCGTTAGCCACGCTCCCCAATTCCTCCGATCCCACTCCAATACCATATAAGTTGGATTTTTCAAGGTTTATTTTGAGACCCGACACAATATGGAAACATCGGAGGATTCTAACGATGTTAATAACTTCATCTTTAGACCACTCCCCTACGACGATGGCATCGTCTGCATACAAGAGGTGAGTAATAGTCGGCCCACCGTTAGGAGTATCCATACCTTTAATAATATCCCCATCTTTAGCGCTAGACAACATACACGAGAGGGCCTCCATGACTACTAAAAAAAGGAACGGAGATAACGGGTCCCCTTGTCTCATGCCTTTACCACATTTAAAAGTGAAGGTAGGAGCCCCGTTAACCAATATTGAGGAGTTTGCCGATTTTAGAATACCTTTAATCCATTGACACCATTTGTTAGGGAAATCCATTTGACGAAGGATGTTGATCACAAAATTCCAATTTACATTGTCGTAAACTTTCTCGAAATCAAGCTTAAGACAGAATTCTTTGGATTTCCTCTTCTTAACCCATGATATAAGTTCATTAATAATAAGGGGGCCGTCTAAGATATACTTTCCATTCAAGAAAGCTGACTGAGATTCCGAAATCACACCATCCAATACCTTCCTCATCCGGTTAGCTAACACTTTGGAAATAACCTTATTGATGACGCCGACAAGGTTGATAGGTCTGTAGTTATTGAGAGAAATCGGGCCAGTCACTTTGGGGACTAAAGTGATGAAAGACGTTCCACTTCCAAGGTTAATATCTCCATGATCATAGAATCTAGCAAAAATTCTAGAAAAGTCATTTTAAAAAAAATCCCAAAAGTGTTTAATAAAATAGAAATTCATCCCATCCGGACCAGGAGCCTTGTCATCCCCACATCCCGAAACCGCCTCTTTGATCTCATGATCGAAAAACGCTTCAGTTAACAAAGCACTATCCAATCCTGAAATCTTCTTAAAATTGCTCGAGAACTCCGGTCTAATGGGAATATCTTCTATGAATCTGTCACGAAAAAATGATAAGACTTGCTTCTTTATAGCATTCGGTTTGGTACACCATTCTCCATTAATGTCAAGACCGTGAATCGAATTCGTTGCTTTTCTATTATTAATCAAAGCGTGGAAAAACTTAGAATTCTCGTCACCGTCCAAAGCCCACCTATTGCGAGCTCTTTGATTAAGATCCATATTCTTTCTCACGTCCACCTCTTTGACAACTTTCTTGTTCTCCGCCAAAATCATATCAGGCAGGCATTGTCCGGCGTGCCAACAATTATTGAAGTCGAGGATACTTTGTGTATTAAATGTCGCTAATTTGTACATGTAAAAATTTAAACCCACATGAAGAAACACTGATCTAATTAGGAAGTTAATTAGATTGGTTTATGTTCCTTTCATAATGGTTAATCTTCTTATGGATATTTGAGCTCCGACTTGATAATCGATCCTGCAAAACAGAACACCGTTACTCGTTAAGAGGGGAATGTGGGGGTTTCCCTCTTAACCAGGCTCCGGCGTGAGAATAAGCGACTGCTTTGAGAGTAGTTAAGAGCTAAGAGTGAGAGTAGAGGGAATAGAATGTTTAACCTGTGGAATGAGGTCTCTATTTATAGCCGGAGAGGTGTAAGGGGTTATGGGCTGATGGGCCTTGGGCCGGAAGCGGACAACAAAACGGATATGCTCTTTGTCTCACTGGCGTCGACCGCTTAGTGGCTTCTAGACGTTCCTCGGTTCTGGCGCACCTTGATTGGAGCCACGTGTCACTGCTGTCGGCCTTGTTGTCCTTCTGTCATCAGCAGACAAGTGGAGATCGTGGGACAGTTGTCTCCGTCCTCTGATTGGTGCCACGTAGGCGTCCTTGTGTACTTCTCATCAGACGATCGTGGCGCACGATTGACCAGAGCCTGCTGGACGCTCATTGGCTCCTTTTACTGCCACTTGTACCTTATGTACCACTGTAGGTAGCCGTGCGCTTCCCTACTGTGTGGTTCTTGTTGGACATCAACTAACCCGCGCGGGGTTAGTATGCTCATTTGTTCCATTGTTTTATGCTAAGTGTTGATATCTGAGCCTCTTGTGGGCCCTGCCTCGCGCGGGATAGACTACAACGTGTTGTAGGTCGCGCGTGGATCTTATTGATAAGTTTTCTGAAATAAGGAGTATGGTCTCACGCGCAACCTGGGCGGAGGTTTGCGCGACTTTTTGGGACCATACCCCTTCAAGTCCCCCCAGTCCAGTGCTGCACCATGCGCAACGCAAAGTGGTTGGAGCTCTGGACTTAATAAAAATAAGAGAAATAAGTGTAATAGGGGAAATGTTCTTTTGATCCTGATTGGTGTGGCGCATGTGGAAATTGTTGTTTTCAATTGCGCAGGTACCAAGGCAGGTCTTGAAGGATATTTTGTCTGATCAGGCGCGCAGGGTTATTGGAGGTGACGTTTAGCTTGCGCGGCTCATGTAGCTTTTGCCTAAAGTTACTTGTAATTTTTATGGCGGGAAAACTTCGAAATTTGAACTCTGACAAGTTGGTGGGATAAGTCGTTGAGTGCGACGTTTGAGTTGACCTCTGGCACGGGTGTCATCATGCCGTCTGCGGCGGTTGCACTTCGTGTCAGGAGAGTGAGGCCCACGCGCGCGTGGTAACCGTCATCCCTGGTTTTCCGCTTGACGTGGCAGCCTCTCGTTCGTTAGCCTAGCGACGAAAGCGGCACGGTTACCCATCGCATTAAATGCGATGGGTATATATATCCGAAGAGATGTGAGAGATCCTCACTTCTCTTCGTTGCTTTCTTACTCTCTCCAATTTCCTTCTCTGAATCTTCAAAGTTGTTCTTCACATCTTCAAGATTTCTTCAAATCTTCAAGATTTTCTTCAAGTTTTTCCAGATTCCTTTTTTCGATATAATGAGTGAAGAACATCAAGAAGCTGCTGCTATTGAGGAAGGTCCAGTTCCAGTCCTCAAATGGGATCTAGGGCTCTTCGAACAGATCGTTCGGAGTTTCCGATTCCCACCGGAGTGGGACGCCCGGTATCCGGCTCAGGGCCAGACCGCGGCTGATGCACCACCTGGATACATTACCCTATATGAAGATTTCTTTCTTCAGGGTAACTCCAGATTGCCGGCGACAAACTTCATGGGCCATATTCTTCATCATTACAACTTTCATCTATTGCAGATGAGCCCACCCGGGATGGTGAGGGTTCGTCACTTCGAGTTCTTGTGCCATTCTCATGGCATTGAGCCATCTGTGGATAAGTTCCGGGCCTTCTACCAGTTGCAAAGGACGATGGGTTTCTTCTCCTTTGCAAGCCGTGGTGCGGCGAAGAAGATTCTGCTAAACCCCCCTAAGAGTTTCCATGACTGGAAACCTAAGTTCTTCTTCATCCGTGAAGAGGTTTTGCCGATTGCCATGCCCTTTAGGGATTGGACTGAGGCAATACCGAAGGAAGACCTTCCAATTCCGAAAAATGCCCGGTGGTATCAGCAGTTGACCCCAACCCCAAATCGGGTGTTTGGGGAAAACGTTTTAGTAGCGGCTAAGATGAGTGACCAGTGGTCACCCAACAGCAGGGAGGTTCCGGTGTTGAAGATCGGCGATCAAGGTCAGTTATCACCCTTTTTCCTTTTTTTTCAAGTACTTTGCTTTAATTGTTACTTACTTATATTCACATTTAGAGGCGCAACTGTATCAAGCTGCCTTCTCCACATTTGGTGGTTCCATGGGCGTGCGCCCCTTGCGCGATGATGAAGAAAGCTGGTATGACCAGATTAAGGGCAACTTCATGTTTCCGGTTGAAGGTGTCTTTGCTTCGCCGCCAACCGCTACTGAAGGTGCGCAATATCCTAAACCTCGTCCTTTGCGCTCTGTGACTTCTGCTGGGAAAGAGATTCTCTATCTTTCCAGCGAGGAGTCAGTAGGGTCTTCCAACGGCGAGCTAAGTTCGTGGTCTAAAATCTTTGCAGGTGTGTTGCGCGACCTGGGGATTGACCCAGAGGAGAAGAAGAAGAAACCCTCGAAGAAGAAGAAGACGAAGGTAGATTCTGAAGTAACCAGCAAGGGGACTGGCCCTAGTCGCGCAACCGCTGCTGCTGATAAAGGTACTCTTTGCCTTCGACAAAGTGACTTAGACGATTTTGTTATAGTCAGTGACTCACTTGAAGGCTTATCGCGCACAGTTAAAACAAAAACTGGAGCGGGCGGCTCAAAAAGCTCTGGGAGCGCGGGTTCTCGTAACCCTGATGCTGGCGCGACCCCATCTATTCCTGAAGATGAGGCTGAAGAAGAAGAAGATGCTGCTGCCCAGCTGATTGGCAGGAAGAGAGGTAGGAGCGAAACCACGGCTGGTGTGGCTTCCGCGCCTACTGCTGTTGTGCTTCCCGTGGTTGGGAAAACGAGCAACTTGCGCTCGTTGTATAAATTTTCTCCGGGTATGTTCTTTGCTTCTCTTCTTAATACTTCTCTTTGCTTAAATGTACTTGCATTATTTTTGCAGAGATCAAGAAGAAGACCCCTGAGAAGGGTGTCACGTTCAGTGAGGCTGCGTCGAAGAGGCCGAAGATTACCGTCAAGTCCTCTGATATTGCTGCTCAGGACGCCGCGAAGGCTGCTGAGGCGCAGTGAAAGGCGGAGGAGAATCAGAAGAGAGAAGAAGAAAAGAAGAAAAAGATTGAGGAGGAGAAGAGGAGGAAGGATGAAGAAGAGAGAAAGAGGAAGGAGGAGGAGGAGAGAAAAAGGAAGGCGGAGGAGGAGAGGGTGGCCGAAGCGGCGAAGAAGATGGCCCTGGAGAAGGAGTTAGAAAAGAAGAAAACTGTGGATCAGCCTGTTAATGCTCAAGGGCCTGAGGTCGCAAAACCTACCCACTCCGCGCATGTCATTACTTCTAAGGGGCCAGGTCGTTTCACCTCTAGCGGCGCGAGCTCTGGTGGAGCTGGGGGTTATAACCCAAATGTGATTGGGGCGAAGGACACCGTTGGTGATATCTATTATAAAACTTATAATGAAGAAGAACGCGGTGATGCTCCTCACCAAGCCCCCTGGAGCTTAAAACAGAAAGATACCTTCCATGAGTTCGGCCCTTGCCGCGAGTGGTTCTTGAACTCGTTTACTCCTGCAGAGGTCAATCGGCAAAGGGCGAAGTCCCATGAATTGTTATATCGCACCTTTATACTTGGAGAGGCCAACGCTCGTGCTGCCAATCACCAGATAGTTCGCGAATAGCGAACAATGGTTAGAGAGCGCGCCGACTGGGAGGGTTATCGTGAGCGCACGTTAAAACGCATTGCTGAGTTTGAAAAGTCCAAAGCTGCTTTTGGTGAGGAGAGAGCCAAATTTGAAGCCGATAAGAAGGCCGAAGAATGGGGCCGCGAGGGCCTGCAAAAGAAACTCCACAATGTTGAGGAGCAACTGGCCAAGGAGAAGGCCGAGTTCAAACGTATCTGCGCCCAAGACAACGAGCGCGCCTACGCGGCTCGACAGAAGATTGTTGATCTTGAGGCTAAAGTTGCTGATTTGACATCGAAGGTAGAGGAGGCGCGTGGAGAGAAAGCTGCCAAGCAGCAGATGGAGGTTAGTTTATTTGTTTTCATTTATTCTTGCTATGTTGTTAACAAACTGGCCTAAGTTGTTTTGTCGGCTTCCAGGTTGAGTTATCTGAGGCCAAGGTGCAGCTGTCCAGCAAGGACAGAGATCTCCACACCAAGGACGCTGAGATTGCGGAGCTCAAACGTCGCTTGAACGAGCAAATCGACAGATGTGATTCGTTGGAGATCGACCTGGAGGCCGAGAGGGTTAAGGCTGCTACAGCTGAGGAGGCGCGTGCTGTCAGCACTGCCGCGCTTAACGTGGCTCAAACCAACTACTCCGAGGCCCAAGGCATCGTTGATACGCTTGTCTCGGAGACTGAATGGATGCGCACTCGTGGAGTAGTGCTGGTAAGTTTGTACTTCTGTCTTTTATGTTTCCATCTTGCTAAGGGTTGTCCTTGATGCTTTTCTTTTGTTGAAGGTTGCCAACTCCATCTTAAATGCTGGCGAGCTAGATCGCGCCGTTGCTGCTCTCACGGATGCGGCGCGTGCGGTGGGTCATCGAGGAGGTTATTTGGAATGTGCAAGTCACGTTGAGCAGATGCTAGGGCAAGAATTTGATGTAAGCCATTGCTCGGTGACTGAACATGCTGATGCTGCGCTTGCACATGCTGAAAACTCGTATGGCAACCTTACCTTGCCTATCATGGATCTGGTTGTGGAATCTTTGAAGAAAGACGACTGGTGTCAGCGTCTTAAAGCAGTCCTCGATCCACCGGTTACCGTCGAATTATCCGATGAAGAACCAGCTGGTGATGACGGTGGAGATGGTGATGATGATGGCAACGATGACGATGGTGAAGATGACGGAGATGATGATGGTGATCGACGCGATGAATAGAATAGGTTGTTGAATAGGTTGTTGATAGGCGTTTGTGCCTTGTAATTGTCTTTTGCAACTTGACTGTAAATGCTGCGCTGTTGCGCATGTATGACTGAATATGCTTTGTACTGATTGCGCTTTTGCGCTTTTGAAATATGATCTTTTTCATTTTGCCTTTCGTTTTTCTAGTTACAATAGTTGCATTGTGGCTAGAAACTTTGGTTAAGTTAGCGCGAATGAACGGAAGTGTGATTCCTCTTGTTGGGTGTAAATGCCCGGTTTTGCGTTATTTTTGCAAAGAACCTTGAAGGCATGCGTTATAGCTCACAATTTACTGAAGTGTTTTCGTGCTAATCAAAAGTTTGACATGCATTTGTAACTAGGAAACTCTAGAGAGTAAGGATTTAACATGTAAAGAATGCTTGTATTAGCATTTTTTTAGGCCTGTGGCCCCTGTTTACAGCGGTAGTTGAATACATGTTTTTCTTGCACACACCACCTGGTAACACTGACTGCTGTCTAGTGTGGTGGAATTTTAATTCTTCGCGGTGTTAAGCCACCTGCACGCTGACTGCCATCAAGCGTGATGGTGTTCCGGTGTTTATTCTTGATAGGTGATGTGGCGAGACCAGCGATCACCCGTGTCTCTGGATCTTCTTGATGTCCTTGCGCACACTCTTCAGTAAGTGCTCCAGCTTACCACTCTTCAGGGCTTTCTCGATTTCTATGCGCAATTGGATGCAGTCGTTAGTCAAGTGGCCTGTGTCTTTGTGAAACTCGCAAAACAGGTTGGGGTCTTGGCCTTTCTTGCTACGCATTGGTAGTGGATCTTTGAGATCCAATTTCTCCGTGTTGAGAACTTCGAGGGGTGTCTTTGTTAGCTGAGTCCACTTTCTTTCTTGGTGGTCTTCTTTGTCTGACTTCGTGTATCGTGCTTTGTCGCTTGCTGTGCGTGTATCTTCCCAATGCCTGCTCCTGTCCTCACTTGATCTTGAACTCCAGTCGGAGTATCTCTTCCTTTTCTCGTGTCTGCTATAGTCGCGCGAGTAATCCCTTGAGTAATGATGAGATGAGTGGTGCTCTTTAGCATCATAACCAGATTTGTACCCACTTAGGGATTCTTCTGTTTGTGCGACGATTTTTGCAACCTCCATTAGTTTATCCCACTCCTTTGGCATTCCATCTTTGCCTGTGATAGTTCTGATGAGACTATCACATCGGATGGCTTTTTTGCGCATGAGTTGCTCACTGACGCCGCCTATCTCCAAACATTCCTTGTTAAACCGGGTGATGAAGTCCTCCAATCCTTCACCATCTCTTCGCCAGATATCCTCGACTTCAGCTGTGTCGCGCTGGTAGCGACGTTGCTGGCTGAAGTAGCTCAAAAACTGCGTCTTGAAATCTACCCATGATTTAATCTTCCCAGGCGGGAGGCTATCGAACCAGGCGCGAGCCGCCCCGGTAAGAGTTTGAATAAACAAGTGACACCACATGGGCATGTTCCAACCTCCCATGCAGCCTACACTTGTGAATGTTCTGACGTGATCGTCTGGATCAGTCAAGCCGTTGAACTTCCCGACAGTTGGAGGTAACTTTTCCCGTGAAAGCGGCGCGAGTGCGATTTTCGGGATGAACTTGGAGTGTTCCGCAGCTTCCGCTGGCCGGTATGCCAGGCGGAAATCTCTTTCAGCTTCTTCTGTGTAACCGATGTGGTGCCTCGGTTTGTAGTACTCATGGTTTTTTGGCAAGAGATTAAAGACTGATGATCCTTCATCGTCCTCCCAGGTTGGATCATTCGGGTCTGTTTCTTCCCATTCGTTGTTCATGTTGCGCGGCGTGAGCCGGCTATGAACAGGACCTCTTTGAAGGTTCGACGGGTAGTCGTAGTAGCTTTCCGTTTCTCCCCTTGTGTCGCGCGTGTCTTGCACGCTTAGACGCCTGGTAGGGGGTGGCCTGTTTATTCTGCCTTAGAGATTTGGCGGTGGAGGCATCTGGCGCGCTCCTTGACTTGGGGGAGTTACTAAGGACGGTTCTGCCGTCAAAACTGCTTGTTGCGCAATCAGCGACTGATATGCTGCATTGATAGTGGCGATGTTTTTGGCATACCATGAGGCTGGGGTTTCGCCTTCTGGTAAGCCTAGTAATGCAGATACATTTTGGGCTGGCGCTGTGTGTGAAGGTCCTTCTCCGTTGTTCCCTGGGGTGACCACTTGGGTGATGCGGTTGATGCTCCCGCGCGGACCCCCAGTATTGGTGATTTCAACTTCGCCGATTTCTTCGATCTGTTGGGCTTGGAAGTTTTGGATTCCTTCACCCAACGCCGTGTTAGAGTTGGTTCCGAAACCGAACTCTGGAATGGTTCCTTGACCAGTCATAGTCGAAGGATGAAAAAGATGTCAAAGGCTCAAATAAAAGAAGATGAGGGTGGTTATAGAAAAATCGGTGGGCGCCAATGAAGAAACACTGATCTAATTAGGAAGTTAATTAGATTGGTTTATGTTCCTTTCATAATGGTTAATCTTCTTATGGATATTTGAGCTCCGACTTGATAATCGATCCTGCAAAACAGAACACCGTTACTCGTTAAGAGGGGAATGTGGGGGTTTCCCTCTTAACCAGGCTCCGGCGTGAGAATAAGCGACTGCTTTGAGAGTAATTAAGAGCTAAGAGTGAGAGTAGAGGGAATAGAATGTTTAACCTGTGGAATGAGGTCTCTATTTATAGCCGGAGAGGTGTAAGGGGTTATGGGCTGATGGGCCTTGGGCCGGAAGCGGACAACAAAACGGATATGCTCTTTGTCTCACTGGCGTCGACCGCTTAGTGGCTTCTAGACGTTCCTCGGTTCTGGCGCACCTTGATTGGAGCCACGTGTCACTGCTGTCGGCCTTGTTGTCCTTCTGTCATCAGCAGACAAGTGGAGATCGTGGGACAGTTGTCTCCGTCCTCTGATTGGTGCCACGTAGGCGTCCTTGTGTACTTCTCGTCAGACGATCGTGGCGCACGATTGACCAGAGCCTGCTGGACGCTCATTGGCTCCTTTTACTGCCACTTGTACCTTATGTACCACTGTAGGTAGCCGTGCGCTTCCCTACTGTGTGGTTCTTGTTGGACATCAACTAACCCGCGCGGGGTTAGTATGCTCATTTGTTCCATTGTTTTATGCTAAGTGTTGATATCTGAGCCTCTTGTGGGCCCTGCCTCGCGCGGGATAGACTACAACGTGTTGTAGGTCGCGCGTGGATCTTATTGATAAGTTTTCTGAAATAAGGAGTATGGTCTCACGCGCAACCTGGGCGGAGGTTTGCGCGACTTTTTGGGACCATACCCCTTCACCACATCATATTTATAGGGGTTAAGTAGCATACCACTAGATTATGAGTTCATAAATACTCGATAACTAATAAAGAGTATTGAACAAACATACTACTATATTTTTATTATTTTATAAACTAAGATCGATCATGAGGCCATGAATAGTCAAAGGGCGATGGCTAATAAAGATTATTGAACAAACATATACTATTATATTTTTATTATCGTATAATGTATTGATGTGTGGAACTCCTTTGTCTCATACATATATTTTTCATTATGAAAAAAGAAATTATTTTCAATAACGTTTTTTAATAATTACATATGTTTTGTACTAACGACAGTGTTTATTATCTCAAACACAAATTAAGGGTTTCACATGTTGTCTTCATGAAATTGTCTACTGGATTAGCTTTCACATGCAAATGGCTGCAGGTCAAGTTGGGGTTGGATCAAATCTTGATAATTTGATATCATACGCCACAGGTGGTTTAAGCATCACATGCATCATGACCTTCCATGTCTCCTGTACTTTTTCATGTGTTGGTCAAATAAGTGGGAAATTATATCTATACATTTAAAATCAGTAAGTTTTTAAAATAAAACTGATTTAATTAAGTTGATGAACTGAAGTATCAACTAAGTTTTACGAGATAACAAATCAAGTAAACTGACTAACTGAGAATCTGAGACCTGTGTGTGTTGTATGCGGTTTGTTTAGGATTTTGATTTGCGTTGTAGGTAATTTTTGAATAGCCTCGCATTCTCCCAAGTCCCAATATACAATTAATCAAAATAATGCTTGAAGGAAACATATCAATGCTTTAATGGGTTTATATAGTGTCACACTAATATCTTAATGTCTTAGTATTTTTACTGAAAAAATTATATCTAACATTATGTTCTTCAAATAGCCTGTTTATAAATAGCTAGACAACGTAAACCATCTTTTAATTATATATCAACTATATGATTACAACTTTTGTTATAAAATATCATATCTCTTATTTAGATAGTTAAACACCTTTTTATTAATATTTTGATTTTTTATGTTATTTGACGTAAAATTTTATATATATTATGTCGTTGCAGTCAGTGGCGGATCCAGTGGTGTTTTAGGGGTTCCCGGGAACCCCCTCGGTTTGGAAAAAAATTGAAAAAAATAGTGAAAATTTAATATGATTTAAAAAATAGTGAGAATTCGTGAAAATCTACCAAAAGGAACATGGTGAAAAAGAATTCTAGATGTCCCATTTTGCAGTATAGAGGGAGGTTCATTTGAGAAGAATCTTCTTAAAAGAAGAAAAAATGAATTAATCTAGGCCCTATATTTTTTTGATCAATGGTTGTGAATTAATATGTCATTTTTGTCCACTTTTAATTAATATTTTAATTACTAAGGGTAGTATAGACATTTTGATATACAATATTAATAAATATTTTAAAGAGTTACACAAATGTTATTAATGCAACCATAAATTCCTCCTTCACCATCATTACTATATTGGCTCATACACAAATTTTATTAGAAGTGACAAAATTATTTAAAAATTATGTGTCCTACACATATTTTATTATGAGTCGTAAAATTATTTAAAAGTGTTTGAGTCCTACACATTTTGTATCCTACACCAAATATTGTTTTAATGGTGTAGGAAACGTTGAAGATATAAGATCCATGTGCATGATAGTCTTTATTGTGTAAGATGCATAACTATTTTATAAGATAGCCACATTAAATGATTAAATTCATTAATTTAAATAACAAAAACACATAAAAGAATCATTAAATGATTTGTTCAAATTACCTTTGTATCCTTTATTCTTTTTATTCTTAATTTTTAATTCTTCTCATTTGAACTCTCCACTTGCAATATATCTTATTATAGTGTGCTTTTGAAGGTGCATACATGATAACGATATTTAAGATGTAAACTAACATTAACACATACTTGTATAGTCTTTTTATTTTTCACCCCTCAAGTTTCGAGTCAAACTATATTTTACGATTTTTATCATTAAACTCTAATAGATAAATGCACAATTCACTTTGTGAGATCAATGCCTGTAAATGATATGTGGGTCCTATCTATATATATTAATAAATAAAAGTATTTGGGCCATGTGGCATGTGATGGTGGAATCATTTGCTGACGTGTGACGTGGCATGTTATGGTGAAAGATTTAGGTGGGAAGCAATGTTATGCATCCATTTAAGTGGGATGCGGGATCCGGCATGAATTCGGGTAAGGATATTTGGGTTTTTAACGCACCGGCTTTAATCATTTGGATCATATAAAAGCTTATGTCTCAATTGAAACCCTAGCCTCTCTCACATTCTTCGCCTGGATTCATCATCTTCTCCAAACAATTCATCAAATAGGTTAAATCTCATCGGCTACAATTCCTCAAACACGTTAAATCTCATTCATCTTTTTCCTGTTGATTTCGTTACATCTTCAAAGATCTACAAATAGGTAATCATATTTTCCTTATTTACATTGAGTATACAATATTAATTTTGTCTAACTCTGTCTTAATCCTCTTTTTCATGATTGATTCTCCCGATCTTCCGATTTGTGTTTGTGTACAGCAAAAAAAAAAAACATTAACAGGTGAAAAAATTGTGTTTGTTTTTCTTCAATATATGGTTAGATTTTGTGTTTCTCAGAAAGATTTGTGAGTAAAAACGATGACGACTATTCATATGAGAGGTAAGTTATGGATCGATTTAGTTCGAAAATGTTTTTTTGGTTTGATTTTGTAGTTTGGAATTCGATTAGTATATTTTGTGTTTCTCATGATTTATTATGTTTGTAGTAACCAGATGTTGATTTCTTCTATGTGTTTTGTTTGAATAGAACTTTTAGGCTATGACAATGATTTGTTATTTGAGAATGTGTTTATGACGAGACTATAAAAGTTAACTTTAATTTTATCTCAATATGTGTTCAGTATGAATGTATTGAAGGTAAATTGACTAAAAATTTGATTGATATGGGGCACTCACCTAATGAAGCTTCATCCGTTGTTAGTAGATGTGGTATGTGTTTATTAAACTTTAAACCTATGAACACGATATTAATGCAACATGGTCCACATTGATGAAAGTATATCATTTTTATGATTTTAGTAATTTTGTTTCGGTTGTTGTTCAATTAGACTTAGATATTTATGCTGGAGATTCTATTGAAGTGATTAACTAACAAGTCTTCAAAATCAAGTGGTTTTTTTTTGTGAAATGTAAGATCCCGTAGAACAACAACTTATCACCAAACAGGTACTGAAATTGTTGTCACACCCCAACCGATGGCGGAATCATCGGGGCGCGGCACTGAGCGAAACAGATTGTTCAGAAGTTTCCACAACAACTATCATACAATTCAGTTATATAACACGTCCCATACCGTGTCCCAAATAATAACAAGTTATCATAGAAATCAACTAAACAATATGGGAACTGTTCCGACAACTCAAATTCTTAATTATTACAGACCGAAAGTAAATATTGTTTTAAGACTTCTAGACAGCTATCCGTAATTCTTACTGACTACAGGTGCCAGTACAAGATCTACAGATAATTATGGCCCTGGAGCAGGTACGTGGACACTGTCCTAAGGTCACAGGCTCCTAGAAGCTTATTATTGCTTCGCTTCCCTAGCAAGCTAGTAGCTTAAACACCTGTCACATACGTTAAAATAAAAGTCAATACATATAATGTAAAGGTGAGTACACAAGTTTGATATAGCATATAGAGTTCGAATAGTTTACGCATAACCAAGCACGTACACAAGGGAAAACGATGCATGTAAATTATCGACATGGGACCATCGATACCAACGACTGCGGGTTGACTGTCCGAGACAGTTCGCAATACATGATTACCACCGTAATCCATGCAAGAAATTGTCCTTAGCAACCCCCGTGTGAACGGGTGCTGAGTCCAAACTATAGTACTACGTTGCTAAAGCAGGTAGATAGCACTCCACGTGTAAACATAATAAACAGCAATCATTTAGACAAGTAATACATGCAAATAGGTTAGCGTTCAAATAGTTTGTGTTGATTGTGATTTTGATAGATTACGTATGTAACACCCAAAAGTGCTGAAAGCAAAAAGGGATCGAGTATACTCACAGTGATTGGTTGTGGATTGAAGGGAGCACTGAGAATAGGTTAGCCTGAATAGTTCGATAACACAACGATGAGTAACGCGGAAAAAGTAAACAATGTACTTGGATCGAGTAGGCCATTCGATCGGACAGCAGTTCGATCGAGTGGGCTGTTCGATTGGTTTGAAAGTCCGTTCGGACATCCATTCGATCGGCCGGCTGGCTCGATCGGCTGGTTCCTTCAAGTGGATTGTTTCTTCCTTTGATGTGAAAGATGTGTTTGTGTATGATGGTTTGTACTACCTTTTAGGTTGGCCGATCGAACAGCTGTTCGATCGGTTAGCCCAACCGATCGGTTAGCATTGCATTGTTTTCAAATATGTCACTCGATCGGTTGGCATGATCGATCGGGTGGCATTCCATTGTTGCAAAAGTCTAAGTGTTTGAAGTATAGTATCTCATGATTCGAGTAGTAATGTTTACAATCGAGTGGCGTAGTCGATCGAACAGTACCTCGTCAATACTACACCTTGTGAGTTTGGGGGACTAAGTGCTAGTCGATCGGTTAGCCTAGCCGATCGGCTGGCATAGTCGTTCGGTTGGGCTGTTCGATCGAACAGCCTAGCCGTTCGGCCAGCTTCTCGGTTCGGTTAGCCTATCACTTAACACTTGGTTATTCCCGTTAATTGTTGATGTTTTAGAGATATTTTGACTACGAGTTGAACCACAAAGCTGAAGTCCCTACTTAGTCTACTGACTCGAGCAGGAATCACCCAAACTTGGTCAGAGACGGTTTGGAACCCTAGTTTAACGTTTAACCCGGAATCGGTATATCTCTCGGTAGAACCCGAATCTTGAACCATGTGTTTGTTTAGATTGATTTGTAAATCGGTTCAAGTCTCGTTTTCACCTTTTTGAGTGTAAAAGAGTTGAAAGATAGATGAAAACCCATCTTCCAATCCTTTCCCACCGTGAAATGTTAAGATCTTTGGAAGATTTTAGGTTATTTATGTGGAAATCGGTTAGATCTAGCTTGTTCATGGTTGAATGAAGTCAAGAAACATGAAGTTCTTGATGAACACCAAGAACACCATGATGACATCACTCAAGAACACCTAGATCTTGGTGATTTCATGGATGAAATTCAGATTTTGAAAGATAGAAAGATGGAGAATCGATTAATGAACAAAAACGTACAAAGATTAGAGCGAAATACTTACCGGTTTGAGAGAAATCTGGGATTTAGTGAGAAGAAGAGGCTGGTCGGTCAGAGCTTTTCCAAAAGTGGAAAGCTTGACAAGGACAGCCCTATTTATAGGCTTCCAAAAGAGGAAAGGTCAGCTGATCGAACAGCATCCCTGATCGAGCAGCTGTCCGATCGAACAGTCTGTTCGATCGGCTAGCCTGTTCGATCAGGTTGCCCTGTTCGAACGGCTTGCCTTGTTTTGAGTGTTTCGCGACGATTTGTGATATTTCGAGTTCGATGAACGATGATTTGAGAATGATAGAATTCCTAATCAAATTACTTTTAGTTCCAACTACTATATCTAACATACAAGCATCCTTACAACCATTTCGGGTTCGGTTTCCATTGAGTTTGATTCCCCTTTGAGTCTTGATTGATTTGATTGATTCACCACACACTTTAACATGAAAGTAAACATGCGCAAGTAACACATAAGGCACACACACACGTATAAAAAGTACTAAAATCCCCACACTTGAGTTTGATGATTGATTCGATTAGCTTGATTATTGATTGACTAGCTTTATTGCATTGTTACTTCCTATCATTCACAGTCGATCGTTGATTCACAGTTCGATTCTCGGCCGATTAGTTTGATTATACAACACTTACTCCAAATAATACGAAAATCAAAATGAAACTAAAATGAAATTAATCTTTATTAATCTTTAATTCCAATAACAGTCAACACTTGACTTTGACTTTGACTTTTGGAAAACACGGGGTGTTACAGTCTCCCCTCCTTTAGGGAATTTCGTCCCGAAATTAGGCTGAGAACCGTACATCGCCGTGTGATTTTACCTATTTGATGCTTCAGATCTATCTGAATAACTGCGGGTACTTGGCCTTCATGTCACTTTCGAGTTCCCAAGTGAACTCCGCGCCTCGTTTGCCTTCCCATCGTACTTTTACAATAGGAATGCGAGAGCGTCTGAGTTGCTTGGTCTGTCGGTCCATGATCTCGACAGGCTTTTCCACGAAGTGCAGCGTCTCATTGACCTGAAGATCGTTAAGTGGTATTATTGCGTCAAGGTCGGCTACGCATTTTCGAAGGTTTGAAATATGGAAAGTCGGGTGGACATTGCTGAGTTCCTCCGGTAATTCGAGTTTGTAGGCAACTTTACCGATCCTTTCCAGAATCTTAAAAGGTCCAACAAATCGAGGCGCAAGTTTCCCTCTTTTGCCGAATCGGACTACTCCCTTCCAAGGTGATACCTTTAGGAGCACGTAGTCGCCAACTGCAAATTCGCGGGGCCTGCGTCGTTTATCGGCGTACATCTTTTGTCTGTCCCGGGCCTTTACCAAGTTTTCCCTTATCTGGTGGATCTTGTCAGTCGTTTCTTGCAGAATCTCGGGCCCAGTCAATTGTGAATGACCGACCTCGTGCCATACAATAGGCGAGCGACATCTCCTACCATACAAGGCTTCGAAAGGTGCCATTTCGATGCTGGAGTGATAGCTATTATTGTACGAAAATTCGACCAACGGTAGGTGTTTGCTCCAACTACCACCAAAATCGATAACACACGCACGGAGCATGTCTTCAATAGTACGAATCGTTCTTTCAGTCTGCCCGTCGGTTTGCGGGTGGAATGCGGTACTCAAATTCAGCGTCGTACCAAGAGCTGCTTGAAAAGTTTCCCACAATCTCGATGTAAACCGAGCATCGCGATCTGAAATGATGTCTCGAGGCGTACCATGATTCTTAATGATCTCGTCGGTGTAGATTTGGGCTAGTTTGGCCACCTTGTAGTCTTCTCGTATTGGCAAAAAGTGGGCTGATTTGGTTAGACGGTCGACTATAACCCAAATACTGTCGTGACCTGATGGCGTGGTCGGGAGCTTAGTTATGAAATCCATAGCTATGCTTTCCCACTTCCATACTGGTATCGGCGGTTGTTCGAGTAAGCCTGAGGGTCTTTGGTGTTCAGCCTTGACTCTTGCGCAAGTTAAACAGCTACCAACATAAAGAGCAATATCCCTTTTCATCCCAGGCCACCAGTACTTGTAGCGAAGGTCCTGGTACATTTTGTCCGCGCCGGGATGAATGGAATATCGGGATTTGTGGGCTTCGTTCATGATGATCTTTCGCAAATCTGTCCTCCTCGGAACCCAGATTCGGTCCAGATAATAGAATATCCCGTTGGCTTTGCTCACGAGCTGAGTTCCATCGTGATAGATTCGTTCTTTCTTCAACGTACGCTCGTTAAAGCAAGCGTGTTGTGCTTCGCGGATGAGAGCTTCGAGGTTGTACTGAGCCTGGATGTTTCGAACACCTATCACGTAATTCTTTCTGCTGAGGGCGTCTGCAACTACATTTGCCTTGCCTGGGTGATAACGGATCTCACAGTCGTAATCGTTGAGAAGTTCTACCCATCGGCGTTGACGCATATTGAGTTCTCTCTGGTTAAAGATATGTTGCAGGCTCTTGTGATCGGTGAAGATCGTACACTTTGTACCATACAGATAGTGTCGCCAAATCTTTAAGGCAAAGACAACTGCGCCTAGCTCGAGGTCATGGGTTGTATAGTTCTTCTCGTGGATTTTGAGCTGTCGAGATGCGTAAGCTATAACCTTGTCTCGTTGCATGAGAACACAGCCAAGTCCAAGGTTTGAAGCATCACAATAGACAACGAAGTCATCGCTTCCGTCCGGCAGTGTAAGAACTGGTGCATGGCACAGCATGTGTTTAAGGGTTTGGAAAGCAGTCTCCTGCGCGGTTCCCCACACAAAAGGCTTGTCTTTATGAGTAAGGGAGGTAAGCGGTACAGCAATCTTTGAGAATCCTTCGATGAATCGCCGGTAGTAACCAGCTAATCCGAGAAAAGAGCGAACTTCCGACGGATTCTTTGGCGTAATCCAACCTTTAACTGCCTCGATCTTCGCGGGATCAACGTGTATGCCCTGACTATTCACAATGTGACCCAGAAATTGAACCTCCTCTAGCCAGAATTCACACTTGGAGAATTTGGCGTAAAGTTGATTTCCCTGAAGTAACTCGAGAACCAACCGTAAATGCTGCGCATGTTCGGCCCTCGATCTGGAGTAGATCAAGACATCGTCGATAAACACGATGACGAAACGGTCTAGGAAGGGTTTACACACGCGATTCATCAGATCCATAAAGACCGCGGGTGCGTTGGTCAGACCAAAAGGCATGACAACAAATTCGTAGTGGCCGTATCGGGTTCGAAAAGCGGTTTTGGGTATGTCTTCCTCTTGGATCCGCAACTGATGATAGCCTGAACGTAGATCAATCTTGGAGAAGCACTGAGCACCTTGTAGTTGGTCAAACAGATCATCGATTCTTGGTAAGGGGTATCGGTTCTTGATGGTCAGCTTGTTCAATTCCCGGTAATCGATGCACATTCGGAACGACCCGTCCTTCTTTTTGACGAAAAGGACTGGTGCGCCCCATGGAGAAGTGCTCGGGCGAATGAAGCCTTTTTCAAGTAACTCTTGGAGTTGGTTTGAGAGTTCTCGCATCTCAGATGGAGCGAGTCGATACGGAGCTTTGGCCACTGGGTTAGCTCCTGGAATAAGGTCGATTCGAAAGTCGATATCACGACTTGGAGGTAATCCAGGAAGGTCATCAGGGAACACCTGAGGAAATTCTCGGACAACGGGGACATCCTTGACTTCAACTTTCTTTTTCTTGTCCGTCTCTGCTACAACGATGTTGGCCAAGAAGGCTCGATATTCCTTGCGGAGATATTTGCGAGCTTGAAGACAGGACATGAGCTTGAGATCTTTCGCAGTAGTTTCACCGTAAACACATAGAATATCACCACTAGCTAACACAAATCGAATCATCTTATCGGCACACACAACTTCAGCATAGTTTTCACGAAGAAAGTCCATGCCTACTATGACATCGAAACTTCCGAGTTGCATTGGAATGAGATTAATCGGGAAGATATGATTGTTGAGCTTGAGAGTACAATCACGGAGCACAGAATTGACAGCAATGGTTCTTCCGGTAGCGACTTCTACTTCGAAGGGTGTCGAAAGATAAGAGCGCTTACGTCTAAGAAGCTTCTCAAATTCAAATGACACAAAGCAGTTATCGGCTCCAGTATCAAACAAACATGATGCATATATACCATTCACGAGGAACGTACCATTGACCACGTTGTTGTCAGCTTGAGCCTGACGTGCGTTGATGTTGAAGGTTCTGGCGTGAGCGGCTTGTTGTTGAGGCTGTTGTTGTTGTTGCTGGGGTTGTTGAGCTTCTTGTTTCACCACTCTGTTCGGGCACCGGTTTGCGAAGTGGTTAGGGTCACCACATGCAAAGCAGGTCCGAACATTGTTTGCCGGGGCCTGTGCAGCTTGAGGAGCTTGAGGAGCAGGGAGTAGAGCTTGGTTGGCAGTGACTTGGGCTTGAGCTTGACGTGGACCATAGCGGCAACTCGCAGTGAAATGCCCGTAAACGTTGCAGTGGGCACAGAATCGGCAGGCCACACCCACCGGGTGATGATAAGAACATGTAGCACAGAGTGGGTGGGGGCCGGTGTACGCACGCTTCGCTGGCGGCGCATTGATCACTGGCGCTGAACGCTGTGGCTGTTGCTGCTGGGCTGGTACAGACTGTAGTGGAGCAGCAGTGGTTGCGGCAGCGCAACTTTTGTTCTTCTTTCTCCTTCTCGAAGGCTTGGAGGCTTGAGTGGTAGGGTTGTCGGTTGATGCGGTAGTAACTTGATGCAACGACTTGGTTGGCTTATCCCAGACACCAGCCTTAACTCGCTTGTCGTTAATCTCGGCAGCGAGTAGGTAGGTTTCCTCGATTGTTGCGGGTTTGGCGGCGTGAACAAAATCTGCGACACAATCCGGAAGAGCACGGATGTATTTCTTGATGGTCATGTCAGAAGTCTTGACCTGGTCAGGACAGATAATGCTCAGTTGCTTGAAACGAGCAGTGAGACCAGCATTGTCTCCCTCCTTTTGCTTGATACCCCAGAACTCATCCTCCAACTTTTGGCGTTCGTGGGGAGGACAGAATTCGTCCATCATGATCGCTTTCAATTCCTTCCACGTCAGCTCGTATGCAGCGTCGTTCCCGCGCTTGTTTCTTTCCGCGGTCCACCAGTCCAAAGCTCGCGACTGGAAGACACCGGTAGCATTGAGAGTACGGAGGTGATCTGGGCATCCGCTTTGACGAAGGGTGACTTCTACCGAGTCAAACCAATGAAACAGAGCCGTAGGGCCATCTTCACCGGTAAACTCTTTTGGCCCACATGCCTTGAATTGTTTGAAGCTAAAAGTAGCTTTGTTGGAGTCTTTGGGCGTGAGGGTTCGGGATTCCTCAGATGACTTGCTTGCGTTCTCGAACACATCACTGACGGCTTTCGCCACGGTCTTAAAGATGATAGCAGCCAGACGTCGATCTCTTTTCTCCTGGCGGGTAAGACGCGAGTGTGATCTAGGTTGTCCAGATGACGACATGGTCTGCAATAGACATCGTCACAGGCTCAACACAACGAATTCGAGTCTCACACGTTCTTAGATCTCTAAAGCTTAGAATCACGTCGCATCTCTCGTCACGTAACACATATAATCACATAAGCACATAATCATAGAGGCACATAAGCACAGAAGCAATTAGGGCACATAAGCAATTAAGCAAGTAGAGCACTTAATTTCCTACACACGTACGCACTTTCATCACAGAGGCTGTCAGAAAACAGAAACCTATAACCACAAGTCGGGTGTCGTTCGTTTTGCGTATCGGATAGCATCACATTGTATCGTCTAACTTAGTCGTATAGCATAGCATAGCACACTGGTTTCGTTTAGATCACATCAACAGGGATTTGAATCGAGATAGAATAGCAACAAAGGTCACGCAGATTGATAACAAATGGAGTAATCAACGAATCTTAAAACACGTAAACAGGTAAATCACCTAAAATCAACGAAGCAATACTTAAAATCGGAAAATGGATTGTCTGCGGCTACTAGACTTCGACTAACCATGGCAATTTAACTATTCACAGTTGACTTGTCGTCACTTTCGACTCTAGGGGACATGTTTCTGCCTCGATTCTTGGGCATTATGCATGCGCATTCTAGGCCATACTCGTGAGTTCAGGTCATTGGAGTCCGTCAATTGCCTTGGCGAGATAAAATTAAAGTTGGAATAACTGCCAAGGTTAGGGTTTCACCCCTAGCTCAACAATTTCTTCCTTGTTTTAAGAAAATTCAGAGGAAAGTTTTCATCAAATTACGGGTTTCAGCCCTAATTTGGTATAATTCTCCCCCGTTTGTTGATAGAAAATCGTACAAAATAATTGGCAAAATTTGTAATTTAGGCAGGAATTTGCGGGTTTCACTCCTAATCCCGTCCAAATTACGAAATTTGGCTCGGAGTTCGGATGTAATGATAGAATAGAAGGAAACAACATAGAATAGGCACATAAACTTGGTCTCTTGGTTCCTAACTATAGTCTAGGTCTCTAAGACAGCGATCCGGACTAGATCGTGTCTAACCTAATTCCCTATAGTTATGGCTCTGATACCAATCTGTCACACCCCAACCGATGGCGGAATCATCGGGGCGCGGCACTGAGCGAAACAGATTGTTCAGAAGTTTCCACAACAACTATCATACAATTCAGTTATATAACACGTCCCATACCGTGTCCCAAATAATAACAAGTTATCATAGAAATCAACTAAACAATATGGGAACTGTTCCGACAACTCAAATTCTTAATTATTACAGACCGAAAGTAAATATTGTTTTAAGACTTCTAGACAGCTATCCGTAATTCTTACTGACTACAGGTGCCAGTACAAGATCTACAGATAATTATGGCCCTGGAGCAGGTACGTGGACACTGTCCTAAGGTCACAGGCTCCTAGAAGCTTATTATTGCTTCGCTTCCCTAGCAAGCTAGTAGCTTAAACACCTGTCACATACGTTAAAATAAAAGTCAATACATATAATGTAAAGGTGAGTACACAAGTTTGATATAGCATATAGAGTTCGAATAGTTTACGCATAACCAAGCACGTACACAAGGGAAAACGATGCATGTAAATTATCGACATGGGACCATCGATACCAACGACTGCGGGTTGACTGTCCGAGACAGTTCGCAATACATGATTACCACCGTAATCCATGCAAGAAATTGTCCTTAGCAACCCCCGTGTGAACGGGTGCTGAGTCCAAACTATAGTACTACGTTGCTAAAGCAGGTAGATAGCACTCCACGTGTAAACATAATAAACAGCAATCATTTAGACAAGTAATACATGCAAATAGGTTAGCGTTCAAATAGTTTGTGTTGATTGTGATTTTGATAGATTACGTATGTAACACCCAAAAGTGCTGAAAGCAAAAAGGGATCGAGTATACTCACAGTGATTGGTTGTGGATTGAAGGGAGCACTGAGAATAGGTTAGCCTGAATAGTTCGATAACACAACGATGAGTAACGCGGAAAAAGTAAACAATGTACTTGGATCGAGTAGGCCATTCGATCGGACAGCAGTTCGATCGAGTGGGCTGTTCGATTGGTTTGAAAGTCCGTTCGGACATCCATTCGATCGGCCGGCTGGCTCGATCGGCTGGTTCCTTCAAGTGGATTGTTTCTTCCTTTGATGTGAAAGATGTGTTTGTGTATGATGGTTTGTACTACCTTTCAGGTTGGCCGATCGAACAGCTGTTCGATCGGTTAGCCCAACCGATCGGTTAGCATTGCATTGTTTTCAAATATGTCACTCGATCGGTTGGCATGATCGATCGGGTGGCATTCCATTGTTGCAAAAGTCTAAGTGTTTGAAGTATAGTATCTCATGATTCGAGTAGTAATGTTTACAATCGAGTGGCGTAGTCGATCGAACAGTACCTCGTCAATACTACACCTTGTGAGTTTGGGGGACTAAGTGCTAGTCGATCGGTTAGCCTAGCCGATCGGCTGGCATAGTCGTTCGGTTGGGCTGTTCGATCGAACAGCCTAGCCGTTCGGCCAGCTTCTCGGTTCGGTTAGCCTATCACTTAACACTTGGTTATTCCCGTTAATTGTTGATGTTTTAGAGATATTTTGACTACGAGTTGAACCACAAAGCTGAAGTCCCTACTTAGTCTACTGACTCGAGCAGGAATCACCCAAACTTGGTCAGAGACGGTTTGGAACCCTAGTTTAACGTTTAACCCGGAATCGGTATATCTCTCGGTAGAACCCGAATCTTGAACCATGTGTTTGTTTAGATTGATTTGTAAATCGGTTCAAGTCTCGTTTTCACCTTTTTGAGTGTAAAAGAGTTGAAAGATAGATGAAAACCCATCTTCCAATCCTTTCCCACCGTGAAATGTTAAGATCTTTGGAAGATTTTAGGTTATTTATGTGGAAATCGGTTAGATCTAGCTTGTTCATGGTTGAATGAAGTCAAGAAACATGAAGTTCTTGGTGAACACCAAGAACACCATGATGACATCACTCAAGAACACCTAGATCTTGGTGATTTCATGGATGAAATTCAGATTTTGAAAGATAGAAAGATGGAGAATCGATTAATGAACAAAAACGTACAAAGATTAGAGCGAAATACTTACCGGTTTGAGAGAAATCTGGGATTTAGTGAGAAGAAGAGGCTGGTCGGTCAGAGCTTTTCCAAAAGTGGAAAGCTTGACAAGGACAGCCCTATTTATAGGCTTCCAAAAGAGGAAAGGTCAGCTGATCGAACAGCATCCCTGATCGAGCAGCTGTCCGATCGAACAGTCTGTTCGATCGGCTAGCCTGTTCGATCAGGTTGCCCTGTTCGAACGGCTTGCCTTGTTTTGAGTGTTTCGCGACGATTTGTGATATTTCGAGTTCGATGAACGATGATTTGAGAATGATAGAATTCCTAATCAAATTACTTTTAGTTCCAACTACTATATCTAACATACAAGCATCCTTACAACCATTTCGGGTTCGGTTTCCATTGAGTTTGATTCCCCTTTGAGTCTTGATTGATTTGATTGATTCACCACACACTTTAACATGAAAGTAAACATGCGCAAGTAACACATAAGGCACACACACACGTATAAAAAGTACTAAAATCCCCACACTTGAGTTTGATGATTGATTCGATTAGCTTGATTATTGATTGACTAGCTTTATTGCATTGTTACTTCCTATCATTCACAGTCGATCGTTGATTCACAGTTCGATTCTCGGCCGATTAGTTTGATTATACAACACTTACTCCAAATAATACGAAAATCAAAATGAAACTAAAATGAAATTAATCTTTATTAATCTTTAATTCCAATAACAGTCAACACTTGACTTTGACTTTGACTTTTGGAAAACACGGGGTGTTACAATTGTTACCCACCAGGTGTTCGATGAAATGCCTCACATTTGATCCTAAATATTTGTTTTCTTTTTCTATTATTGCAGTTTTCTTGTGTTGGATGTGCGCTTTTTGTGTGCATTGGGTGAAGTTAATGCTCTAATTTTCTATGTTTATCCGGTTCTCAACATTGGTTTTGAAAAGAAGGCCCTCCTATATGTGTATTTAGTCTAACAATTTTTAATGTTTTTTTATGGTAATTAGTTGATTTTTCTCTAATTCATAGGTTCTGAGGTGATGCAGCAAGTGAACAACCAAATGAAACAACTTCCTATTCCTGTGTCGTCTAATAATATGCAACAAGGATGACAAATGATGTCAATCTGATTTGGATTTGAAGTTGAAGTTGTTTTGTTCAGTGATGGTGTTGTTAGGGTTGACGGTGAGTCGGTGACAAGGAGAAGATGTAAGAGGTTTTGGACTACGTGGCTCAGCTCTTGTCTTCGTCTTTTCGTCAAACTAAGTAATTTTCCTATTAGTTTATTGAGATTTGTGAAAAATTACATATTTGTATATACGGATATAGCTATTCTTTGCATGACTTGTAAGTTGGATCCCTAATTGTTTATACCGATAATAACACCAATGTCAAGTTATTCAATTTACCATGCCCATCTATTAAGCTGTATAATTAAAAAAATATATGCAAACTAAGTTGTGTATGTTCAATGAAAGTGATACCACAGTGAAAAAAGCAGACACTTTCAACAATAACTTGATTCGGTAACTTTTGAGCGGGTCGGGCCCGCCGAGTCAACCTAAAATGTTAGTAAAATCATATATTTATTAGATGTTTAATGATGACAAGAAGCCAAGTTATGGTGTGTTTTATGAGATGTTAGGATCTTTACTCTCTTGAATGCTTAAGTTCTTTGAAGGTAGGTTACTCGGTTTAGATTTTTAGTTGTTGTTCTTTAAATGAGCTCATTTGGTTGACTTAATATTGAGATGTTTTTGAGTTATGTAGGGTCATCGGGGTTCGATAATGGTGATGACATGTCACGCTTATGATGGATTGTTGGCAACGGCTGGAGCAGATGGCAAAGTACATGTATGGGAGGTTGACGATTGTTTTTGTACACATTCCTTTAAGGGTCGCAAGGGGTTATGACAATAGAGATCAGGTTTTATTTAACTATTTATTTTTTTATGTGGATTTATTTATTATTAGTTAAGTTCTATGTTATTCTTGCTTTATTTTGTATTTATCATATAGTTAACCCCTCATGTTATAACTTTAGTTGTGGTATCTTCAGGACTATAGTTGCACAAAGAGTTTACCTATCAATTAAGCAAATTAAGATGTATGATTTATTAGTACCTTAACTTCTTTTACTTCATGTATGCAAAAACAATATACATACTCAAAATGTTTAAGTTAAAAGTAATGAATAATAAACTATAATGATAATAATATTAAAAGAATTGAAGTACTAAAAAACCATATATTATTATAAATGTGACTATTATTCATCAAGCATCACAAGTTATATGTATATAATAATATCATTGATTACATAAGTGTTTTAAGTATCAAGTATATATTACTCAATACTCTTTTTCGATCTTCAGAAGAGAAGAATTTATCTAACTTACAAAAAAGTGTTTTTTAGCATCTCTATAATTTCTTTGTTCTATATTTATACATGATGTAATGCAAATTTACTTATTAAATTTTTACCATTTTTCTATGGCTTTACTTATGTCCTATTATTTGTTACATAACTGAGCTTTGGAATTGCTTAGGATCAACTGGGACCTTCATTCAATTGGTAGGGTGTTCTCACAAATTGCTACTGCACAAAGTGAGGCAAGTTCATTTTGTATTTGAAAATACATTGATTTAGGAACAAAGAAATTAAAAGGTTTTATTTACATGTTGTTAGTTGACAGGTACACCTGGATATGTAAAATACACCTTAATGAATGGGATATCCTTTGTGGACAATTAGGCCCGAGCTATGGATTGGTGGACTTGTACTCGGGCTCTTTTGATGAACAAGGTATTCTTCTTATTTATACTTTTATCTTTAGTTTTATTACTTTTTCTAAGTTCCACACAAATTACTCATGAGTCATATGTTTATAGTTAAGCTATGGATTAGTGGATATACCTTTACCATTTAACAAAAGAATATTATGTACATATCAATGCCTGCTGACATGCAAAGTTTTAAAAGCCAGAGTAAAAGTGATTGTAAAAATGAAAAGAACATATTGTGTCTTAATTTTTAGGCATGTTTCGGAGCTTTTTTTGTGTTAACATGGGGTTAGATTTGTTTCTTTTATAATATGGTGTCAGCGAATAATACCGTGCCTAAAAAATTAAGACTTTAAGTTAATTTCTTTTTGACACTTTTTAGCCTATCCCAAACCTGTATTATATTTTTTAGGCATGAGGTTGGGATCACCAATAAACATCCCAAATCCGCCCAGGCCACTCGGTTGTCATTCCTATTTAGGACCTAGAAGAGCACCCTTGATTTGGACTTAGACATTGATTATTAATACATACATGATAAAAAAGAGAATAAGAGATTAGTCTATTAAAAGTTGGCCTATCAATTAATAGAATATACATGTGAAAATTAGAAAAATATGCACATCTTATTAGTCAACCTGCTTTTTTATATACTTTTGTGAACATATGTTTCATATGTTTCACTGGGAGCTTTGTTAACTTGTGATGTTATTTAACGTTTGCCTTTTAATTTGCAGATCTACAGTGATGGCCATAGCAAGAAATTCTAGATGGCTCTGAGAAAGAGTAACTGTTGTTTGTCTGGAGACATCTTAATTCTTAATAAAAGTAAAAGATATAATGTTTTATACTTCAATGCATTTTAACTATATTTTCACTTTGTCAATAAGTAATTTATATAATGTGTTACTTTTGTATTCATATTATTTATACACTTTGTGATAATGTAGATTAAATTTTTCGACCCACGAAGTTCGCGAGTGATAACCTAGTTCTATTATAAAACCAAAGTTAGATTTTTAGAAAAGTTAATTTTAGGAAAAAAAATCTTCTAATAATTCTAACATATTTCCATATCAATGAGGAAATCGAAAAGTCGCCGACGGAACATGCAACACATTCAAAGAGTTTCAACTTTAATAAAGTTTGGTGAAACTGTAGGATGTACTAGTTAACTAATGAACACAATGGGTTAAATTGTGGAAACATTTTGTGTACATCAAGACAATAGTTTTTTTTTTTTTTTTTTTTTTTTTTTTTTTTTTTTTATAACGGCCGACAGAAATTTTTATTCATTGTAGCAAGATGCTACCAAAAAAAATTACAACCAAATTACATATACACCAAGGACATAAAACGTTACACCATCTTAAACTAAATCACTCTTTTTTAACCAAAACATTTAAAACGACACCAATCATCCCATGACAACTGCGCCTCCTTTGATCTGTTTTTTACCCATAAGTACGCCATTGCTTTAATTTCCTCCTAGACCTTAACGGTATTCGGGGATCCTTGCCTGAATGTAACCTCATTCCTCATTCTCCATATTCCCCAAAACGTGACTAATACTATCGCATGAATAGCTTTTTTCCTTTTCTTTGAAACCGAACTATAACCATGCAAATCCAACAGATCTTTAACATCAAAGGCGATGATCGGAGGTATTTTACACCAAGATGCGATATTTTGCCAAATTATTTGCGCAAAATGACATGAAACAAATAAATGCTCACTTGACTCGTCATATTCATTACATAATAAACACCTCAGGTCTTGTACAGGAATGTTGCGAGCCGAAAGGGCACACTTGCTCGGTAACTTTTCCATTTCTAATCTCCATGCCACGATAGCCACCTTTTTAGGAACCCAATTATTCCACTCAAACACTCTGTTAGGCCGCTCCCTATTCGCTGAACCGAGGAGACTTTTCAGACCCGAGACTGAAAAACAGCCTGATGGGTCATAATTCCAGCGCCAGTAATCGCGTCCAACCCGGAGATTAACACAGCCAAGAAGGGATATCAACTGTTGTAACTGATCCGACTCTACGGTATTAAATTGTGAGAAAGACCAGTTCCAATTAAGTTGAAAACTACTTCAAAAACTTTCATCACCAACCCAATCAGCCACCACACATTCTTTTTCTTTTTCCAACTTAAATAATTCTGGGAAACGAATATACAGAGGGTCCGGTTCCAACCAGCAATCCAGCCAAAAAGAGATACGGTTACCATTAGAAACTGAAGCTTTCACAGCCCGGTTCAAATCGATATCAGCGAGAAGAAAGGCCTGCCGAATGCTAATTATACTCTTCCAAGGACCTGGGACCGAAATTTTAACGGGGATATCGCTCCATGCTCTTGGATTATGATGAATAGCCCATATAACTTTCCTCCATAAGCCTTCTTTTTCTGTTTTAAACCTCCACCACCATTTTGCTAACATTGCTAAATTAGCATCCCTAAGAGAGCCAAAACCAAGTCCCCCAAATTCAACAAGAGCAATTGTTTTATCCCATGCAACCCAGTTCATTTTTGCTTTTTCTTCCGATCCCCCCCAAAAGAATACTCTACGGATTTTATCCAGAGACTCCAAAACCTGAATTGGAGCTTTAAATAATGAGAAATAATAAGTAGGGAGAGAATTCAATACCGATTTAATAAGGGTTATCCTTCCACCATACGACAACGTCTTGGCTTTCCACAGGGAGAGGCGGTTCCTAAAAATATCCAAAACCGTCTTCCAATTCCGCACGAGATTCATATTAGCCCCGACAAGAATGTATATTTGCCATATGAGAGATTTCTTGATCACTTACACCAATACCATAGACACTACACTTCGCAAGATTAACTTTCAACCCCGAAACTAGGAAAAAGCATCTAAGTAAACGACGAAGATTATTAGAGTTGGCTATAGACCATTCCCCAACAAACATTACATCATCTGCATAGGCAAAATGTGATAAAGGAGCGCCTTCATTAGAGAGACTAATACCATGATATAAGCCAATAGTTACTGCCTGTTTCACAAAACTTGTTAATGCTTCCATCGCCAATACAAATAAAAAAGGAGACAGTGGATCACCCTGACGAAGCCCACGAGTACAGTCGAATTCCCTAGTTGGGGACCCATTTACTAAAACTGAAGCCCTAGCTGAATAAAGCGTTGCCATAACATGACCTCCATCGACTAGGGAAGTTCATTTAAGTCAAAATAGAATCAAGGAACTTCCAATTCACCGAATCATATGCTTTGTGGATGTCAATTTTAAAGAACATACCTTTCTTTTTTGATTTCTTTAACCAGCTTATGAGTTCATTTAGAATAAGAGGGCCATCCATAATATTCATTCCTGCCAAAAACGCCGACTGATGTTCTGAAATTAGTTTACCCATCACCCCTTTTAGTCTGTTAACCAACACCTTGGAAATAACTTTATTGATGATACCAATCAAACTAATAGGTCTAAAATCAGACGGGCTCACCGGATCTTTAACCTTGGGGATGAGAGCAATGAAGGAAGAAGTACAACTCTTATTCAGGGTGCCTTCCGAATAAAACTTATCAAATATCTTTAGAAAATCCTCTTGTAACGATGCCCAACATTTCTTAACAAAGATGAAATTGAATCCATCCGGCCCCGGAGCACAGTCCCCCTCACATTCCCATACGGCCGCCTTTATTTCATTAATAGAGAATGGTACCTCTAGTAAGTTTGCCTCTTCGTCGGATAAAGAAGCCAAATTTGGATATACAAACTGCGATCTATCAGCCATAGGCTCCGAAAACTACTGATGAAAAAATTCATACAAAGACTCCTTAACCGCCATTGGGTTCGTAACCCATTCCCCACCAATCCTTAACCCATTAATCCTGTTGGAGCTAATATTAGAGTTAATGATTTGATGGAAAAAAGATGAATTCTCGTCCCCTTCAAGAGCCCATTTCGACCTAGATTTCTGCCGAAGATCTAATTGCTTCAACCTATCAAATTCCGCAATGAAGTTTCTGCAAACAGCTCTTTCCGACAACTCATTTTCTGACAACGCTCTCACTTCCGCCATTTTTTCAATATCAGTCATCCGACGTTTGTTGCTATTATATACACCAACCTTTCTCTGATTCTCAGCTTTTAACCATGCCTTAATGTTATCTTTTAACCATCTGAGCTTGATAGCAAGAGCCAGATCTACCGGACCATCAAAATGAAATGAGCAACACTTCTGTATAACATAACCCAAAAAACCAGGATATTCAAACCAGGAGTTGAAGAATCTAAACGGGATGTGACCATAATCCGCTTGACTTGTTGATAGAATTATTGACCGATGATCAGATATATCTCTATCCAAGGCTATAACACTTGCATTAGGCCACCTCTCCATAAAACCAAGACATACTAAGAACCGATCCAGCTTACTTAATTTCTTCCCGTTATCCGACATATAGGTGAAATTGCCACCCCCCATATTGTATTCAACCAGCCCAGCTGACAGAATAAACTGATTAAAAGCTTCCGCGTTTGCTTCAATGAATTCAGAATTCATACGTTCTTCACTATTCCGAACTTCATTAAAATCACCCATCAATAACCACAGGCCTTGCAAGGAATTCCTAATATTCAATAATTCTGACCACACACCTCGACGACTCACCGCGTCATTTGGAGCATATATATTCACTATATTTATACTACACCCGATCTGAACAAGAAATCCAGACATAACAATATAATATCTATTCTGAATAATATTATCGCACCTGAACACTGTAGGACTCCATATACAAGCCAATCCGCCAGACCTGCCTTGAGAGTTTACGGCAGCGAGCTTGAATTCTGATCTTCCCCAAAACTGATTAAAGACAAATGATTCCGAATCTTGCAGCTTGGTCTCTTGAATAGCTAGAAAATGACACCCATAACTTGTTTTTAAACCCCTAATCCACTCCGATTTATGGTGATTTCGAACACCTCTAAGATTTATAGAAAGACAGTTCATTGGTAACCGACACAAACTCCTTCATCAACGATCAGACTTTCGGTAACAGATTCATAGCCTTTCAGATTAATACCCAGCATCGAGCCCACATGAATAGTGTCTTCAACCTCCTTGTGCAAGTTGAGAGCAGAAACCTTATCATTCGGCAGATTATTGACAACCGAGTTGAGCTCAATATGATCTGTGACAGCCGGATCTACCTGCGGATCTACCCCAGCCTCGTTGATATCTACCTCCAATCGCTGAGACACATCAAATGTTTCTACTTCCTCACCAGTAGGGTTATTTAGATCCAGGGACATATCCGAGGGCACATTGTTCTGAAAAAACAACTTATGTGGGGGGCCTTGAGTGGACCCAGATGAAGGTGGGCTCCTAACATTCCTGGGCCTCTTACCAAGATTAACACTAGGAAATGGCCCATTAAAACCAACATGTGGGGTAGGTTGATCCTTTTCATCTGAATTAATAAAATTATTAACTCCACCTAGATTTGCATTGGAAACATTAGAGTCTACGGCCCCACCATTACATTCCTTGGAAAATTGCACTTGACACTCCCCATAATTATTATTATTGAAATCCCCGGTACAGTGTACTGAATTCCCCATATCCCCATGCAAATCATGCACCTCTTCACAACATTAATTAGCAATGACCGGTTCATCTTCCCGAGACTTTCGACATTCCTGAGTCTCCTCACCTACCTCCCGACCGTTATCCAATCCAGAATTGTTGGAACCATGAATCACCGGCGCCGGAGAATTAGAAGAAGCAACTTGATTACCCGGTGGCACACCATTAGCATTATCCTGACCATCCATATTCTGCCTAACCTCCCCTTCTTCGAACTCATCCATTGCTTCGTCCTCCTCTGAGAGTACTTCACATGACAAAACCTAATCTTCAATTAGATTCTTATTATTGGGTTTAATACGGTTTTGAACAATCTTAGTTTTTGCTATACTATCTGAAAATCTAGTCAAGAAAAATTTTCATGTGATCAACCCAATTTCTAATTTACTTAAGTGACATCTTGTTAAGATGCTCGTGTTGCACCTCTAGTTAATTGCTAAGATACAACAATCATTAGAGTGAAACATCGTTATATGTGTGTAATTGTGATTGCATTGTATTGATATGTAATTATGGTTTACGGGTAAGGAGGGTTATATACTGATACATTTTTACAAAAAAAGCTACTTCTAACTAACACAATATACCTTGTGTTTAATATTCCCCCACAATTTAAGGTCGGGTAGCGATATGTAGCTTGGATCGTAAGAATGTAAATTGATGAGTTGGTAGAGGCTTTGTAAAAATGTCCGCAACTTGATCTTTTATGGATATGAAATGAACCTATAGCTTTCCTTGTTCAACTTTTTCCTGCACAAAGTGGAACTCAACCTCGACATGATTTGTTCTTGCATTTGCATGAAAGACGAGATTCTTAGAAAAATAACTAGCCCTTAAGGATACCGCACCAGAGAGTTGGGGCGGAAGTTGTATTTGATCCGAGTTTCTTCAATAAAGCTTTTGCCCATGCGAGTTCAGCCACTATGTATTCTGACTCAGTGGAGGACCGAGAAGCTGTTTATAGTTTGTTTGCGATCCAAGAGATGAGGTTGGAACCCATATATTTAACGAATCCCCCCGTGGATCAATGCTCATCCAGACAATCGACTTAGTCAGTATCCGAGAAGGCACTCAGGATGGAGGACCCTAACCAATGAGCATAGCAAAGACTTGTAAGTGAGAGCTCGAGTCATGACGGATGAGTAACCGGTGGTCAATTGTGCCTTTGAGATATCGAATGATGAGTTTTTCAGCAGACTGATGAGTTTTTAACCGACGTTTTTACATCAATTAGGGCCTGTGAAGAGGATAATGCGTGTAGATTTGTCCTTCATTACAAAAAAAGAGGAGTAAAACTCAAAGAAAAATTGTTATCTAAACAAATTTTTTGAACATACAATAGTTGCTTTTTAATTTTAGGAAAATGAAGAATGTCAGATTCATGAAAAGATGTATTTGAAGAATGAATTTTTAATATATCAATATGAAGAATAGGGAGGCCTTTACCATTGCTAACAGGAAGGGAATCATCACCATGATATGCCTCATAGTTGTCAAAACTTGTCATGTCTGGTGCTACATGAGTATTTGCTCTTGTGTCTAGAAGCCAAGTAGAGCCTCTTGGTGATCTTGGTTGAGATTGAAAATCTATATAGTAGGCATGATGATAGTAGCGGATAGTGGAAGGGTTACAATTTGGGCAATCAAAAGGAAGATACCCAGTTCCAAACCTATTTCATGAACCAGATATCATGTTTTGTGTAGAGGCCCATGTGAACTGACTACAGTTATCGCTACGCTCGTGGCCTCCTCTGATGTTATTGTTGTAATTTTCGTCGTTGTTGTTATTGTATCCCCCCATGATAGCCCCTCTCTAGTGTCCTCGATTCATGTAGCTACGATTACTTGGAGGACGAGCATTGTAGTAAGGAGGACGAGCATTGTAGTAAGCCTGAGATAATGAGTTACGAAAAGTAAACTGGAATTAGCTGGAAACCAAGGGAAGATGCCATTACTTGTAAGTTTTGGAGTTATATGGGGATTGAGCAAGAGTCGTTATTACGACAAAAACATTGACTTCAGTGGTTTGGGAAAGTTTGTAACCATGTAGTCATGATATGTGAGTAAACCAAGCTACTCATTGGATTTCAGAGGAGTTGGACATGCAAGAACATTTGACTTAAGACCATTGTGTTCTTCAAGCAAGCGAGAAATATACAGGAAGCAAGTGCGGATGCATATTCGTGTGCCTAACTAAAGTAAGCAAGTGAAGTTTCATCCCATTTCATATTGAGCTTAAGAAGTTAGATCTTAAGCGTGTACTCATGCGAACGATGTTGGCTAGTATGTGGAGCATAGGCTTGAGCAAGTGAATCTTAAAGCTCATGAGAAGTTGTTCTTTGAACCTGAGCAAAAGATGCCTAAGAGATAGTAAAAATGATAATCATGCGAACGAGAGCTTCATTAGCAATCCATGTTGTATAAGCTGGATCGACAGTGACCATAACAGTAGCATTAAATCATATGGCGATAGATAGGTCGGGACATGGGATTGAACTTTCAGTGTAACCAAAAGGGTTGTTTGTGATCAAGAAAGGTTCAATCATGCTCTTTCAGTACCTATAATTTGTAGGAGACAAGGTGAAGGCAAACTAATGTTTGTTATGTGCAGCTTTCTTTTGTGGAGTTAGAGGAGCAATTGTGGCCATTGCAAGAATGTTGCCTCAGTGTCACATATGGTAATGTCGCTTGAGTGTCACCTAAGGCAATGTTGCCTAAGGTGCTGTTTGTTTTTTCAGAGGTAAAATGTCTGTAGTCTGCGGACCACATCTTGAGAGATTTGCAGCAGAAGAGGTGGACCAAACCTCTTCAGTCTGCCAGAAGAAGGCTGTTTGTTTTTTAACCTCTACAAGCTGCTGAACATCATCCCAATTCTAATTACCATTTTAACACGATGAATATCATAATCAAACAACATAACATGCGTTTGTAACACCAAAATTAACAAATCATCTTCAATAGCAACAAATTCAACAATCAATTAGCAAACAAATCGTCGAACAACTGGTGTGCATTTTATCAAATAGTTGGTGATCACTATACTACCACTGTTCTAAACATTCAAACATTGTTCTCAAACTCATCATCATTATCATCATATACACAATCGCATTTGAAGAAATAAACACCCAACTAAATTCTGAAAAAATTATTTCATGATCATACTTCCGTCAAAACCCTAAGCTACCCTCATTTGCCTCAATTAAAGGAACTGCAAGAAAGGAGTGGAATTATAGGACACAATACATACCTTTCTTCAAAGCATATAACCTTTGAGTGGTGGAGAAGACGTTGGAGGAGGTGTCGGCTGGAGTGGAGGGGCGGCGGAGGTGGGTGTCGGCTGGAGGAGGAGGGCGACGAAGGTGGAGGGGGTGGCGGAGGGGAAGGGGTGGCGGAGGAGGTGAGGTGCGCTGGAGGAGGAGATGGGTGCTAGGGTTCAGTGTTTTGAAAGAGGAAAGATTGGAGAAGAGGAATGAAGATGTTGGGCCTTGTCTGCACGAGGAAGTGGTGGGGAAGAGGGTTTTTAATGAAACCTCTTCCAAAAAACAAACAGGCTGCAGACCTCTATGTCTGCGCATGGTCTGCGTGGAGAAGACAAAAGAGGTTGTGAAGTACTTTTTCTAAAAAACAAACACCACCTAAGTGTTGCTCCTAAAGTCGCCTAATACTTTAGCGACAATAACCAAGTCACCAAGCTAGTCTCACTAGAGAATATTGAACTAGTCGCTTAGCAATGTTTCCGGGAGTGTCGCTGGAGCAAGGAAATTATTGTCATTTGAAGTTTCCCAATGTCGCCTAAAGGAGATCCATGAAAACCTAGATTCGAACATCAACTTTTGGACGAGAAATTGATTTTGGATGCAAAAACCAATCCGATAGGAATCTCTATAAGGATTTAGAGATTGATTTGTGACAATCTAGATTGAGAAACAAGCTCCTGTGTGCTGGACAGTGGTGGCCATGTAGCGGCAACAAGGTGGATCAATGACAAAAAAGCACAACAGTGGTGGTGACAGTGGCTTGGCTCTGATATCAAGTAAAATACCGTTATGTGTCTAATTGTGATTATATTTTATTGATATTTAATTAGGGTTTACAAGAAAGGAGGGTTCCATAAGACTACTTCTAACTAATACAAATTTACATTGTGTCTAATAATTAATGGAAACATTTACCCTAATTATTTACATACGGTATAGTTTGCTTGTTAAAAGTGGCGGATCTAAAAAATCCACCAAGCCATAACATTTTATAAAAAAGCCGTAACGAAATCGTAAAAACGTCAAATTTTTCCAAAATTTACACTAATTTTACAGTACCGCCGGAGCGCCAAGCCGTAGCGGAGGTTGCCCTTTCTTATATGCTAGGTCCGCCCCTGCTTATTAAATATATATATATATATATATACTAGGTTAGAACCCCGTGTATTACACGGGTTGAATAAATGTAATTTTAAAATCTTAAATAATTAAAACTTATATCTTTATGAACCTTGTATATCGTACGGGTTAAATAAATGTAATTTTATATATCAAATAATAAAAAAAGTTATATCTTTAAAAACCATGTGTATTACACAGATTAAATAAATGTAATTTTGTATACTAAATACTAAAAACGTCGTATCTTTAAAAAAACGCGTGTATAATCGGGTTAAATAAATCTACCAAATAATAAAAAATTACATTCTTAAAAACCCCGTATATTACACGTGTTGAATAGATATAAAAAAGAGTTATATCTTTAAAAACCATGTGTATTACACAGATTAAATAATGTATTTTTGTATATTAAATACTAAAAACGTCGTATCTTTAAAAAACCCGTGTATAGTCGGGTTGAAAAATCTACCAAATAATAAAAAAATTATATCCTAAATAAATGTAATTTTGTATATTAAATACTGAAAACGTCGTATCTTTAAAAAAACTCGTGTATAGTCGGGTTGAAAAATCTCCCAAATAATAAAAAAAATTATATCCTTAAAAACCTCGCGTTTTACTCAAGTTGAATAAACATAATTTTGTATACCAAATAATAAAAAAAGTTATGTTTTTAAATAATTAGGATAACATTTAATATTAATTTATTATTTATATATTTAATATAAAATAAGTAGATAAGAGAGATATTTGTTTTAAAAATATATTAAATTAACAATTTAGATTTGAGGATAATATTTTATTAAAGTATGATAAGATTTAATATTAATTTATTATTTATTTATTTAGATAAATATAAATTTGAGGATACTTTCAATAAATGACACGTGTCCAAAAGTTGGTTTCTTTTATTATAGTAGTTAGATTAGATTAAAGAGGTTTAAAACCTCATTTAGTGTTTTAAACTTAATTTAACTTTGAGTTGCAATTACATAGCTTGGTTTTCCCTTTAATCTATTTCTTAGGAGCTCGTTTACAAACCAAACCAAAGCAAAACAGCTCATTTAAAATTTAGCAAAAATCGAGCGAGCATTGACGAGCAATTTTCAAGAGAGTGGCTCATGAGTCACTAAAAACGTAATATTCATGAGTCACACAATTGATAAAAGAAGATATATATTCAAAGGGGACGTGGGTCGAAACAGAGCCGACAGGCCAAACCTTCCTAGGCCGGGCCCAAAAGTTAGGTCCAATTTAGGACTATCGAGTATCATGTAATTTTTAACACCTTGTATTGGAAAAAAAAATCAGAATATGCAAGTATCAAGCCCACTAGCTTAATTATATGAAGAAAAGGATCACAACTGAGACACAAAAGTCTAGACCTATAATGAAATCAACAGAAGAAATAAAACTTGTTCTATGATAGCTTGGTGTAGAACCGTCTCTAAGAATTTTTAAAACGTTTTAGGTCTGGAGCGAGTAAAAAATGACGGGCCCCTATAAAAATTCAAGTTTCAACTTTCAAACATCAATAATTCAAGTTTCAACTTTCAATTATAAAACATCGATACCTAAAAAAAAAGTAAAGAAAATAAATGTTACGGTTAGATTTCATATATAAAAAATATTAAAAGTAAAGAAAATAAATGTTATGGTTAGATTTCATATAAAAAATATATATAAATGCTAGAGTATTATTAGAACATAAATTCTCAATCTTAAAATGTAAGGCACTAGCCAACTTACCTACCTTGGTCTTGTTCTCATTTTTTACACCAAAATAATTTAAATACGATTTATATATAAAATATATTTCCAAAAATTAAAAATTTCTGGCCTCCTGAGAGTTTGGGCTTTGAACCGCCGCCCACCTCGCCCATGCCCAAAACCAGGCTTGGCTTGTAGCAATTGATCATAGATAGATGAGTGTCGCATACCTATATATGTTACCTAATAAAAAGAGGCAAAATCATTAACACGGGTATGAATAACATCTTAACTTGTTTATGTGTATTAGTGTATAACTAATTATGATCATTTTTTTATCATCTCGAAACTTTCGTATCGTACCTTTATGACCTTTTCGAAGAAAATACTTCTTAAAAGAAGACGACATAAGTGTTTTAGTCTTAAAGTTTCTTATAAAAGGTGATCAAACGTATAGATCTTGAAATACTAACAAGTTGGCTTGGGTTGAAGTTGAGCTAATAAGCCCAAATCCACATCAATAACAAAGTGACGTTTCACGTCAATAGATTAGAATTTACATAACAACCACGTCAACAAAAGTTGTTTATATAATCTCTATATATGTCACAATTGTCCTATTTTTTTTAATGTCAAATTTCTTTTATTTCTATCGTCTGTGGTACTTAGATCATGTGTAGTGGTAACAATTTATAATGCCCCACTATGGGGCATTATCTGACATATGGCATCCTAGTCACACTTGGGCATTATAGCAAAAGTGGTGTAGTGGGCATAATGCCCTATAATGCCCATACCAATCATTAAACAAAAAAAAAAAAAAAACATAGTATTTTCTCATTGGTTAGTCAAACCCATTCAAACCTTCCACAATTGATATTAGGCGTTTTCATTAAAACGCCAAAGCATTTTTTTTGCCCCTATAATGCCCTATAATGCCCTATGTAATGGTGAAGGGGGCGTTTTTTTTTGCCCTATAATGCCCCATAATGCCCCACTACACATAGTCTTAATCCCAAAACCTTCATCTCTTAAAATGTTTAAAGGCTTTGGCATAGTTGTCTCATTAGTTACGTGTATTTAAGCTTTTATATATTTATAAAAGAAAAATATGTCAAATTTGTTAGTATGTATGAACTAATTCCTTTCAAAAGTTACAATCCTATGTATTCGTACTTTTTTCCTTTAAAAAAATAATTACACTTATCTACTATCCTATGTATTCGTATTTTTTTTCCTTTTAAAAATAAGCCTTGATGATTTAACTTACAATTTTTTTAAATATTAACCACAAATACTTTCAGTGGCGGACCTACAAGAAAAGTTTAGGGTTTGCGTAAAAAACATTTCAAAACTTGGGGTATTCTAATATTTGCTTAAAGGTATCGTCACACATAAAACGAAGATTTTTTTACACTAGTATTACACTTCACCGGCAACTTTGAGGGGTAGCGCGTGCTACCCTGCATCTAAGCAAGATCCGCCTCTAATGCTTTATATTTTACCTCTTTAGATATATACCATACTTACTCTTCTGTATTCTATACATGTCCCTCGTAAGATTTAAAACCTCTAGACAAAATTTGTTAAAATTCTTAAGTTCTATAAACTCTTAAGCATGTATGAAATCTTAATTTTTATTAAATTTCTTTAAAAATAAATTTTGTAAATGACTAAATTTCTTTCAAATTCTTAAAAAATCTACAATTTTTTAAATTTAATAAAAAATACAACTTTTTAAAAAAGTTTATGAAATTTTAAAAAACTCAACAGATTTTACAATCTAGAAAAAAATTACTCACTAAGTTATTTTAAAAGTAATGTAAAATGGAAAACAAAAATATCTTTAACTTTTGGAAAGGGCAACACTTGATGTTTTTAACCGTTTGTCCACACGAATGACAAACTCACAAACGTCCAAGGACTAAGCTCTTCATGAGTTGAGCTAACTGAACCATGGTTAGCTCATGCTTGGATTGGTTTGTAAACGAGCCGAACCAAGCTGGCTCAGTTTGTAAACAAATCGAGTTGAGCTGCACTTGACTTGGTTTTCAAATTATCCGAGTTGAGCTTTGTAAACACGTCGAGACGAGCCGCGCTTGCCTTGGTTTTTAGGTTATCCGAGTTGAGCTGGCTCGTTTTGTAAATGAGCTAATTTCAAGCGTGTTTTTTTCACATTTTTTTAAGCGAGTTCCGAGCCATAGGCTATTTAAACATCCCTACGTTTAGTATTAGCAAGTATGCATCAATTAGTATTGGGTGTTGGGTTAAAATTAGAATATTGGGTGTTGAGCAAAAGCATCAACCACTCACAAAAGTTACATACACGTGTATAGTAAATTAAATATACTAGAATTAGGCCATGTGTAGTCATAGCCCCCCTTTATGGGCGTTATGCGATACGTGGCGCGCCACGTGTGCGGGTGGGCGTTATGGGGCGTTATGCATTTAAGCCCGTAGTCATAAAGCCCCTACCCATCAATACCTAATTATTAATTTTCATTTTTATTAATTGATTAAAAAAACACAGACTATTTTTTGATTGGTCAAACAAAAAAAGAGCTCCTCCATCACGCCGCGATATGTATGGCGCTGCCATCTCTTTTTCGTCCCATACCGCCCCCCGTCCCGGTGTTCATGGCGCCATGCGGCGCTATGTTTGGCTTTTGGCTGGATATGGCGCCCCACTACCATCGCTCTTAAAGTTGAGGTAGCTCGGTTTATAATTGAGCTCATTTCAAGTGAGTTTTGAACTAAGAGCCATTTAAGCAACCTATCAAAGACGTGACTACATAATATGGAATCCATAGAAAATAGATTGGGATAGATGACGAGAATTTAACATTTGTGATTTAATTTTGTAATCTTGGGTTCCAACTTCTTACTGCACCGGCTTCTATATTTTATATGCAAATTTTGCTGTTAGAAAAAAAAAACATAATATGGAATCCATAGATAATAGACTGCCATTCTCCCGTCGTCTATGTAACGTTATTCACAGTACATTGCGGCTGCTTTTAGACAACTCTAGGCCTCTAGCTTTCATTAACAATGCTTTTTCCCGGATATAAAAAACAGAGTAAATTACAGAGTAAATTACATTGCGGCTGCTTTTAAACAAGGGGTGTGAGAAAGTCAAAGATTAAAGGCGTTTTAATGATGAAACATCCCACAATTTAAGGGAGGATTCAATGTTAAGACTTTGTTAAAAAATACATACACGCATAACGTTAGATGTTAGATATTATTATAACTTATATATAACATCGAGGTAATATAACAATATATTCGTAATAAGGTTTACATTTCTTGACAGAGATTTCATACGATAACTGTAAAAGTATATGAATCAACTCACAAATACAAGATAACACAAGAAATAGCAACAAAACAGGTGACAAAATCTTATTAAACTAACCCAAAATAATTTGCCCCCCCCCCCCCAAATACCCAGAAGATCTTACAATAGTAAGATCAAATCAACACAAGATACAAAACAGTACATAGATGATCATCCACTGATGATCATCAACACAAGAATACAACTGAAAACCACTGAATAATCTCTCAGATACAAAAGAGAGATTATTCGTACAAATCTCTGAACTCAAACCCTAGCAGAGAACAATAACAAGAGAGAGAAAGCTACAACTAAAACAACTGATCAAAATGAAGGATATGAAGCCTTTTATAATGTGAAACTTGATAAGTTTCACTTTGTTCCAAATCTTCTAACAGAGATGATCGCAGCCCTCAACATGTTACACTTTGCCCAGTCAGAATCAGCAAAACCATACAAGTCTAACTTGGCACTTTTCTTAAAAGTTAGTCCTTTACCAGGACTTTGCTTTAAATACCTTAACAATCTCAAAGCTAAACTTAAATGCACTTCTTTTGGACTGTGCATAAACTGACTTAAAAACTGAACAGTGTAACTTATATCAGGTCTTGTTAGAGACAAGTATATTAGTTTCCCAATCAATTTTTGAAACCAAATTATATTTTTAAGCAATTGTTAATTTTTATCAATTTTAGAAGTAACCAAGTAATTTTGTTCAATTGGTGTACAGGTTTGCACCCTAAGTAACCAAATTCATTCAAAAGTTCTAAACAATATTTTCTTTGATTAAGACAAACAGACTTTTTATCATATAAAACTTCAATACCAAGAAAATTATATTAACACTCCTAAGTCTTTAATTTTAAAGGTTTCATTCAGAACATGTTTAATTGTTTTAATCTCATCATCAGAATTACCTGTTACAACAATGTCATCAACATATACTAATAAAAACACAGTCACACTTTTTTTAGACATAATAAATAAAGAATGATCACATTTGCTTTGTATAAAACTATTTTTTAACAATACATCATGTCACAGCCCCCAATTCCTAGTTCCCGGGGAACGGGCGGCCGTGAGCCAGTTTTGGTGGTATCACATTTATTTATCCAATTTGGCAGCGGAAATTTTCATCAGGACCGTAGTTAGGAAATATTTTAATCAGAGTAAACCACCATGTTTTATAACATTAAACATATGGGTAAAACCCAAGTTTTCGATACACACGTTTCATAGGAATAAATCCTATTTATTTGAATAAAAACATCCATTTTATTATTAGGTAACTTTATTGCCACTTTTCCAAGCCTCCAGTGCTGTCCAGCTGGCTTCTATTTGGCTTTCACATTTTGTTACCTGAAACGCGTTTTAAAAACATTTTGTCAGTGGGAAATACTGGTGAGTGATTCCCAGTTTAATCAAGTTTAAGTAAAAACCAATTTGCAGTATTGAGGGCACATCCGCAATTACATTTGTATCCAAGACATCACAATTAACATCAGTGGTACGGTCATACTCAACTTATGGGATGTTACCACGCCAGTAACTAATTTTGTATACAAAACCCCAACATACCCACTATAATTGTATTCTTCACAAATACTCAATAACTGCTTTGTATATATTTAATTAAGTGAGGTTTTGTAAAAACAGTAAACATAAAGGTTTACAAAAAATGAATCAACTCACAAAAATGAGTATATAAAAAGAAGGATCAACTCACATTGCTGTTTTAGGTTTTTCGTAAGGGTTTCCTGGAGATAATCTATAAATTACACAAATGCACGTGTGTTAGTATAATAACCCATTTTAACATTAGTAATACCCTCCCCGAGACGGCATTCCAACGACTACGTCGGGCAGAACCACGACAGTCGTTACGGAACCCTAGATCAATCGGGTAGCGTATCTAATACGTCTCCAGGGGTTATAATACTTACATCGTAGCAGAATCTCGCTATTTTAGGGGGTATAATGCCCGGGTATAGTAACGCCACTATAGAAATTTAAGAAAGAAAGAAAGTTGTGAGCGACGGAAACTGAAAACCCGTTGCCTTCTTATATAGGGCTGTAATTGGACTTTCTCGCGGCCCGCGTGACATTAGGGCTGGGCCTACGCGGCCCGCGTCAATCCTGGTCAACGGACTAGCTTGTCCGGCTCACCCCCTAGACTCGCCACGATGATGACACGTGTCATCACCGGGTTGCGCCACTATCTTGGTCGCTCGCGGCCCGCCTTAACTTGGATACACCTTTACGCGGCCCGCTTGAACTTAAAAATCAAAGAATTCTGGTTATATCCTTGCGCGGCCCGCGTTAGGTTGAGGTGAGGTCCCATGTGGCCCCCCTCAACTTAGTTTTTATTGTTTTTATTTATATTATATGTTATTTTGTATTTTGGGCTCGGTTTTCACATACGGGGCACATATAAAGACACATTGAGATATTTAAAATATATTAGGGTGTTTAGAAATATTATGAGGGTGTCGGTTTTATCGAGGGTTGTTATATCCTCCCCACCTTGTTTTAGAGCTCGTCCTCGAGATCTACTGGAACAAGTGTGGATATTTCTTTTGCATTTCTGATTCCAGTTCCCACGTGTATTCAGGTCCTCTTTTGGAGTCCCATTTCACTTTGACCAGAACTAATCTCTTATGCTTGAGATTTTTAATTTTTCTATCTTCAACCTGTAGAGGCTTCTCTACAAATTTGAGTTGTTCATTAACCTCTATATCCTTGAGAGGTAATACGAGTGATTCATCAGCTAAACACTTTTTGAGATTAGATACATGAAATACATCATGTATTCCTATCATTTCCTCTGGCAGTTGTAGCTGATAGGCTACAGGTCCTATTCTTTTAAGAATTTTGAAAGGTCCAATATACCTAGGACTAAGCTTCCCTCTCTTGATGAATCTTACCACTCCTTTCCAGGGAGAGACTTTCAATAATACTTTATCTCCTACTTGAAATTCTAATGGTTTGCGTCTGTTATCGGCATAACTCTTTTGTTGATCACGTGCTGTTTTCAGTCGTTCCTTGACTTGAATGATTTTATCAGTTGTTTCTTGTACTATCTCAGGTCCAGATAATTGTTTTTCCCCAATTTCTGCCCAACAGACTGGGGTTCTGCACTTTCGTCCATAAAGTGCTTCGAATGGTGCAGCATTGATACTTGTGTGATAACTGTTATTATAAGAAAATTCTATTAAAGGTAAGTGTTCGTCCCAATTACCTCCAAAATCAATTACACAAGCTCTAAGCATGTCCTCCATTGTCTGAATTGTCCTTTCGCTTTGTCCGTCCGTTTGAGGATGATAAGCTGTGCTTAGATTTAACCTGGTTCCCATTGCTTTTTGGAAACTTGACCAAAAATGAGAGGTAAAACGGCTATCCCTATCAGAAACAATTGATAAAGGAATGCCATGTAATGAAACAATTTCATTTACATACAATTTGGCTAATTGTTCCATACTAAAGGTTTCCTTCATTGGTAAGAAATGAGCTGACTTGGTTAATCTATCTACAATCACCCAGATTGTATCATTACCTTTCCTTGTTTTAGGCAATTTGGTAACAAAATCCATTGTTATCAATTCCCATTTCCAAACTGGTATTTCTAATTGTTGTAACAATCCTGAGGGTTTCTGATGTTCAGCTTTAACTTGTGAGCAAGTTAAACATTTAGAAACATAAGTTGCTACATCCTTTTTCATTCCTATCCACCAGAAATTTTTTCTTAAATCCTGGTACATTTTATCACTTCCTGGATGCATCGTATATTTAGACTTATGGGCTTCTTCTAATATACGGTGACGTAAATTTCCTAATTTAGGTATCCACATTCTCTTTTTATGGAACCTCCAAATTCCATCTGTTCCTTGTTCTAATTCCTTAATCATTCCTTTTAATTTTTCAGTATCCTCCTTGATTACTGATTCTTGTGCTTTTCTAATCTGATTGTTTAAATCTACTTGTAGATTTAATTTAAGAGAACGTACCCTTTTTGGCTTTTCATGATACTTTCGACTTAAAGCATCAGCTACCACATTGGCTTTTCCTGCATGATACTGGATATCACAATCATAATCACTAAGTAACTCCATCCAGCGTCTCTGTCTCATATTCAACTCTTTTTGCCCGAAGACATATCTTAAACTCTTATGATCCGTGAATATGGTAAACTTACTACCATAAAGATAATGTCTCCAAATCTTAAGGGCAAAAATTATGGCTCCTAATTCCAAATCATGGGTTGAATAATTTCCTTCATGACTCTTAAGCTGTCTAGATGCATAAGCTATAACCTTTTGACGTTGCATTAATACGCATCCATAACCTAACTTAGAAGCATCACAAAAGACTACAAAGTCTTCAGTTCCTTCTGGTAACGCTAGTATGGGTGTATGGGTTAATCTTTGCTTAAGGATTCTAAAGGCTTCTTCTTGTTTTGGTCCCCATTCAAACTTAACAGATTTACAGGTTAACTTAGTTAAAGGAATGGCTATTCTAGAAAAATCTCGGATAAATCTTCTATAATAACCGGCCAATCCTAGGAAACTTCTAACTTCAGTTGGTGATTCTGGGGTTTTCCATTTGGTAATTGCCTCGATCTTTGTTGGATCTACATGAATTCCTTCATGGTTAACTAAATGTCCGAGGAATTGTACTTGTTCTAACCAAAACTCACACTTTGAAAATTTAGCATAAAGCTTTTCCTTTCTCAATAGACTTAAAAGTAAGTGCAAGTGCTTTGCATGCTCTTCTTTACTTTTAGAGTAAATTAGAATATCATCTATGAAGACAATTATGAATTTATCCAAATATGGCTTACATATTCGGTTCATCATGTCCATAAATGCGGCTGGGGCATTGGTTAAACCAAATGGCATGACAGTAAATTCATAATGACCATACCTTGTTCTGAATGCGATTTTAGGAATATCCTCTTCCTGTACCTTTAATTGATGATATCCTGATCTTAAATCGATCTTAGAGAAAAATCGAGCTCCTTGAAGTTGATCAAACAAATCATCGATCCTCGGTAATGGGTACCGATTCTTAATCGTGACTTTATTCAATTCACGGTAGTCAATGCACATACGCATTGATCCGTCCTTCTTTTTAACAAATAAAATCGGTGCTCCCCATGGCGATGAACTTGGCTGTATAAATCCTTTCTCCAACAATTCGTCTAATTGTTTCTTTAGTTCTTGCATTTCAGCGGGTGCCAAACGGTAAGGTGCTTTGGCAATCGGTGCTGTTCCTGGTAACAGGTGAATTCTGAATTCAACTTCCCTGTCTGGCGGTAGTCCTGGCAATTGTTCTGGAAAGACATCTGAAAATTGGGATACTACTGGAATGTCTTTTAATTCTTTTCCTTTAGTGTTAGTGATTATAGAAATCAAATACACTATAGATCCTTTCCTTATACAACTTGCAGTTTTCATCACAGAGATGAATTTAATGGATCTAGATGGCTTATCTCCTTTAATTGTGATCCTTTCACCTCTTGGTGATTTTATCTGTATTGACTTTTGATCACATAAGATATTTGCTTTATTGGCTATTAACCAATCCATTCCTAATACGACATCAAATCCTACCAGATTCATTGGGTAAAGGTTTGCAATAAATTTTTGATTAAAAATTTCTATTCTTGCTCCCTGCAAGATTTCAGAAATCTGAACAGTTTCTCCATTTGCGGTTTCCACTAGACATTCTTGTGGTAGTTTAGTTAATGATTGATTTAGGAGTTTGCAAAACGAAGTATTAATAAAACTTTGGTTGGCACCAGAGTCAAATAATACCTTAGCAAAAATATCATTAACTAAAAACGTACCAGCAATGACGTCCGGAATTAGTCTAGCTTCGTCTGCAGTTAGCACGAATGCTCTAGCATTTTTAGGATTTTTGTTGGTTGCAGCTGGAGCCAATTTCGGACAGTTTGTCCTAATGTGACCTTTTTCTCCACAATTGAAACACATTCCATTACTGGATTTCTTCTTGCAATTTTCTTCCTTGTGTCCTGGGGCCTTGCAAAAATTACAGTAAGTAGAGCATCTTCCAGAATGCTTCTTTCTGCAGGCTTTGCAGTATGGTGCAGAGGTAGAACCTACATTCCTACGATTGGAATTCCCAGAACGGAATTCTTGGGTAAGCCTTTGGGTTAGGTTTCTCCTCTGGTCTCTTCTTTAGTACGGATTAACTCATCTGTCAAGGTATTGGCTAGTTCTACAGCTTCCTCTATGGTTTGGGGTCTAGCTGCCTTGACTACATGTCTAATCTCTCCAATTAATCCCCAGATATAACGGGAGATTAATACCGGTTCAGGTGATGCAAGGGTAGGTACTATCCTAGCATATTCAAAGAATGTGGTAGTGTAACCCTTACTGTCTACTCCGGTCATTCTAAGATTTAGAAACTTATTTGCTATCTGTTCCTTTTCATTGGGAGGGCAGAATTTCCTTTCTACCATGTTCTTAAATTCCTCCCATTCCATGTTATAAATCCTATCACTTCCTCTTGACTGGAGGATAGTGTTCCACCATTCTAAGGCTGCGTTTTTAAATAGATTTGAAGCAAACATTATCTTATCTTCTTCAGCACATTTGCTTATTTTTAAAACGGCCTCAGTTTTCTCCATCCAGCGTAGAGCTGCAATGGGTCCTTCATTGCCCGAGAATTCTATTGGTTTACAGGACCAGAATTCCTTGTAAGAACAACCATATGACATGGTTCTTCTTCTTTTGGGAATGGGCGCTTGAAGTATGGGTCCATTGTTCACGCTGTGTTCCGGTTCACTTGGTCGTTTACTGCTATGCTTACTTTTATTATTCGCTTCTTGAACCGTTTGAATAATAAATGGCATTGCATCTATAATTCCTTGTGCCACTATATGTTGAACGACACTATTATCCATTTGGTTTCCATTGTTATTGTTGTCCGGATTCTCATTAACCACGTTAATGTTACTCTGGTTATCGTTATTCAGATTATCTTGATTTCCCTCGTCGGCCATCTGAATTTTAAACAATTTACCAAATATTAATATCACAATTAATATTTGAATATAGCCAATTACATGACACGCACGTTTAACCAAAAACGTCGAGCATTGCGACTTTTACTCTATTTATATAGTATGCATCATTACACACTAGTACTGAAATTTAAATTACAATACCGGCTGAAATGTAAAGCTACAATTCTAATAATAAGCATCCGTAGTTTTTTTTTTCTAACACGTACACACATATATTATTTTATTATTATTATTATTACTACTACCGTTTCTGCCATCACCTTCACTGATATGGATTCATCCAAAAATCCATATTACGCTCATCGTATTTCCATACGAGGCGTTCTCCCACCTGTCGCATACGATCACTGCTTTCTAAAATTTCCTCCCCAAAATTCCTAAGTTCCTGGACATTTTCTGCACTCATTGGGGGTGCAGGTTCTAGGACTGGGTTTGGAAACTGAGGTACGGGTTCCTGATACGGAGGCATAGGGGCCTGGTACGGGTATGGATTCTCTAAAATTTCCCTAACATATGCATCACTAATGTTGTAGGGATCTTGAGAATCTAACCCTGGATAAGCTCCTAAGTTGGGCATTGGCACATTTTCCTGTATTGGGTTTTGTTGCACGTAGTCCCTAACATCGTCCCACCAGGGGTCGTAGTTGTTTGGGTCTAGAGGATCAGGTGCAGGTACCCTAGGTATCTCCTCCGGGTTGAAATCAGGCATTTCTATCTGGTTTTCTATTTCCATGGGTTGGTCAGGATTTTGTGGTTGTGGTGCTAGTATTTGTTCCAGGTTTGGGTCAGCAGCAGTGGTTGCTAAAATATGGATATTAGCAATACCCCTATTGAGCATATCCTGATTATAAGCATCAGTTTCTCTTTTTGCTGCGGCTAACACTCGCTGTTCCTGCAACTTTTTCATTCTTTTCCTACGCTCGTGCGCTCCCCTACTGAACCATCCCCTCTTTTTCAGAGGAAATGGCTCTTCAGACTGAGCCTTAAACACAAAGATCCCTTCTTCTGTGTCAGCAGAATACCCTGAGAGGGCAGGCTGAGAAGAGGAGGTGCCTTCGCTCCTAGGCGAACCAGACAGTTGACGATAGGCGTCAGAAGGTCCTTGGTCACTCATACTGTAAACTAACAAATAGTCAGATAACACATAGCAAGAAATACAATTATACACGTATTTCCATAGTTTATTTCCTAACACTTTGAATTTTGATGTCAGCAGAACACTTCTGTGGCTGAATCAGTGGCATAGCTCTGATACCACCTTCTGTCACAGCCCCCAATTCCTAGTTCCCGGGGAACGGGCGGCCGTGAGCCAGTTTTGGTGGTATCACATTTATTTATCCAATTTGGCAGCGGAAATTTTCATCAGGACCGTAGTTAGGAAATATTTTAATCAGAGTAAACCACCATGTTTTATAACATTAAACATATGGGTAAAACCCAAGTTTTCGATACACACGTTTCATAGGAATAAATCCTATTTATTTGAATAAAAACATCCATTTTATTATTAGGTAACTTTATTGCCACTTTTCCAAGCCTCCAGTGCTGTCCAGCTGGCTTTCACATTTTGTTACCTGAAACGCGTTTTAAAAACATTTTGTCAGTGGGAAATACTGGTGAGTGATTCCCAGTTTAATCAAGTTTAAGTAAAAACCAATTTGCAGTATTGAGGGCACATCCGCAATTACATTTGTATCCAAGACATCACAATTAACATCAGTGGTACGGTCATACTCAACTTATGGGATGTTACCACGCCAGTAACTAATTTTGTATACAAAACCCCAACATACCCACTATAATTGTATTCTTCACAAATACTCAATAACTGCTTTGTATATATTTAATTAAGTGAGGTTTTGTAAAAACAGTAAACATAAAGGTTTACAAAAAATGAATCAACTCACAAAAATGAGTATATAAAAAGAAGGATCAACTCACATTGCTGTTTTAGGTTTTTCGTAAGGGTTTCCTGGAGATAATCTATAAATTACACAAATGCACGTGTGTTAGTATAATAACCCATTTTAACATTAGTAATACCCTCCCCGAGACGGCATTCCAACGACTACGTCGGGCAGAACCACGACAGCCGTTACGGAACCCTAGATCAATCGGGCAGCGTATCTAATACGTCTCCAGGGGTTATAATACTTACATCGTAGCAGAATCTCGCTATTTTAGGGGGTATAATGCCCGGGTATAGTAACGCCACTATAGAAATTTAAGAAAGAAAGAAAGTTGTGAGCGACGGAAACTGAAAGCCCGTTGCCTTCTTATATAGGGCTGTAATTGGACTTTCTCGCGGCCCGCGTGACATTAGGGCTGGGCCTACGCGGCCCGCGTCAATCCTGGTCAACGGACTAGCTTGTCCGGCTCACCCCTAGACTCGCCACGATGATGACACGTGTCATCACCGGGCTGCGCCACTATCTTGGTCGCTCGCGGCCCGCCTTAACTTGGATACACCTTTACGCGGCCCGCTTGAACTTAAAAATCAAAGAATTCTGGTTATATCCTTGCGCGGCCCGCGTTAGGTTGAGGTGAGGTCCCATGTGGCCCGCCTCAACTTAGTTTTTATTGTTTTTATTTATATTATATGTTATTTTGTATTTTGGGCTCGGTTTTCACATACGGGGCACATATAAAGACACATTGAGATATTTAAAATATATTAGGGTGTTTAGAAATATTATGAGGGTGTCGGTTTTATCGAGGGTTGTTATACATCAGTTAATCATTCATTCCATTTTCTAGGTGCTTTGTAGGATCGTATGCTGACCCGAACGAGTCGTTCAGAGGTTATCTCTTGCGTTTCAGATGCGGAATAATAAGAAATACAAGTAGAAGTAGCTTGTTCTTCTTTCTAACTGCTTGTTTTATTGATTTGCAACGTTTTACAGCTCGATCGTCACACCGGCAGAGCTTCGGCGTGGAATTTCACATTCATATTATGAGGATCGCCCTAAAGACCCCTATATATAGTGGTTTGGGTCCGCTCATATGTCACATGTTCATATGAGCGGTCCAGACACGTCCACATAAGCGGTCCATACATGCCAAATAAGCGACCCAACATCCCTATGTCCCTATGAGCGGTCCTAGCAAATAACACCTATACAGACTCCTGTTTTCTCGTATTACGTGCCCTATGCTATACAATACGATGTAAGACCTGATCCTAGACACCTAGACGCAATCAACAGATGTAGTGCACTAACAGACTCCCCCTCAGATGTTGATGGAGTCGCCAACACACCTTGACTGCAAAACTGAGTCTTCACATCTTCAGACTAGATCAGTCTCTGGGCTTTCTCTTTCTTTCTATCTTCAGACTCCCCCTCTCGATTTACTGGCATTCTTTTGTTCTTCAGTAATATCTTCAGGATCTTTGTCTGATCTTCACAGGTTTTCAGAATCAATCTACCTGGCTCTAACGAATGTCTTCAGGAATTGATTTTCAGGATCGAAAATTGACTCTCTTCCAACAGAGATCTTCAGAATATCGAAACCTGGTTACCTGCACAGTCTCAACCCAGACATAAATTTTCTAATTTTATCACATATCAAATACCTGTGCACCAACACATGACTCTCATAATCACTAAAACAAACATATAATTGCAACATCTCAGGCTCTCTCTCAAATATCTATGATGAACCACTTGAAGAAGGTTAGATTAACGAAAACAGTTAGATTTACACAAACACTCCCCCTCAAATGCTGCTCATCATGTTTAGCACTCGGAATTTTGAAAATCAGTTTTCCAACATCAGTTGTCGAAAATCTTTTTGACTTTTTCAAAAATTATGCTAAAACACACACAAAATCTTTTTGAATTTTCTGAGAGATATTACCTGACACTCCTAGTAAACAAAAAAACATACAGAAATATAATATTCACAAACAATATTTTTGTGAGTTCGTGCAAGAGGATCATATCAGTTTATGAGACAAATCACCAACACCGTTAAGCTTGATTTCCTTTTAAGCTTTAAACAATTTATCTAGATTGTCAGTATGTTTGTCCTCTTAAATTCTCAACACAAATTTCAATCGATTCGAGATACGATATTAATGTTTTAGAGACTTAAACTTAATTGTGTATCACTCCACTTGAATATACTCCTGTATCCAGATCCCAAATATTCAGTCTTACAGGTGAGTATACCACAGCTGATATCTGTAAAGGGGTTAGGTGCGAAACCGTGAGAGCTCAGGTCAGAACTTCCGTTCAGCAGAGAGATGACGGTTCGACTTTTGGTGGGTCCCCTTTAGAGGATCTTTTGAATTACAACAGCAATGACTATCAATTTTATTGTTTAATCAGATTGCTGAGGGCGGCGCTTTTTCAAGCATTTGCAGAAAGTATCATCCGGGGACTAGGTCAGTACTTCCATACAGCAGAAGTCCCGGGATAATACCCCAGATATCACTGAGCATAAAGACCTAGTATCTCAGAATATGGGACCTTTCAAACAAGATTTCGGGGGTTACCCATATATTCAAGAATAGTTACCCACGAATCAAGCAAGTTTGAATTTAGGTTTATATCTCGTTTCAATTCACTAAATGTGCGAAAATCTACTGACACATCTGCAGTAAGATCGTTTATCCCTGCTAAACATTTCATATCTTTAGCGTGTTGTGATAGTCCACTGATGTACTATCATTTCCTCTTTTATGCAACAAAAACTCAATTTTTCAGTTTTATCATGTTTTTGTCTTTTTTAAATTTTCTGATGTTTTTGGATTTTCTAAAAATTCTTACTCCCCCCAAAATTCAAATACATCTAATGAAAATTGAAAACAAACTGTACAGAACATGACAACTGATATCGAATCACCTCAATTCGCCATTCACTTGGCATAAACAATCAGAACTCCCCCTATCAACAAACTATTTTCCCATTTAGATTTCAAAACACTTAAGTTTGTTTTAATCAAAATGGTGTTTCCGGAAAATAAGTTTGATTGATTTTACCAATTGTAGGTTACCATTTGTAAGTTTAACAACAAGTGTTCGGGGGTGTGGTTCATCATCTTGTCTATCGACCAATGTAGGAAAATACAAGTACAAATTAATGTCCTTGATTATCCATATGCAATCAAAGTATCTCATCACTTGTAAAAAATAATCACCAAACACAAACAAACCTCGTTTACCGTTTGTATGATTGACGTTACCGAATTAATTTCAAGAAAGATGCCGATTCATGCTCCACGCTTACCAACCTGGGAGCTCCGGCATAGTCCTTCATCCTGTAAAATGCAAACACTATTTAAAACCTTTCAAACAAACTTTTCAAACACTAGAATGATGCCGATTCCTGACCCACGATATAAACTTGGGATCTCCGGCATAGTCCTAAGACTATCATGGAAAGCATACATCCATCCAAGTCTTCTCAGTCTTGATGGATTTCAACTCCTGAGCAGTAGGGTTGTAAGTAGCCTTTTTCGTGGCGTAAAAATCTTTGACCCTCTTTGCTCTTCCACTCAACATTTTCCCAAATATCTTTTTAACATTTCCGTTGAATGTTTTCTCGACATCAAATTCATCTTTTTCTCTGTAAAACTGATTCGAAATCTCAGTTTTTCCTACTTTCTTTTTAACTTCTTCAAACTTCAATGATGGAAACTCTTCATCATTTACTGAAATTTTCTCCTCAACCTGTGGCTCTTCTGGCTTTGTGGAACCAGATTCATTTCCGACATTCACTTCTCCTTTCTTCGCAACCCACACCTGGTTGTCTTTTCCTTTCTTTTTGTAAAAATTCTTTTCCGAACACTCGCCAACCTCAAATTTTGAATTTTCAAAAATTTTAGGGCTATTGGTTGGTGTGTCAACATCAACAACTTTCTCTTTCAACTTCTGAGAAACTCCCTGTTTTGGTTGAACACTTTTTGAGCAATTCCATGCAATGTGACCAGCTTCATTGCATCTATAACAGGTTCTAGTCTCTCTTAGATAACATATATCAGCTCCATTCTTCTTTCTCTCAGCAAGAAATTCTTTATTAGACTGTCTCCAGAACGGTTTCTGCTGTTCCTCCTCAGCACTTCCTGTGACAACCCGAAACTTAAAACCTTTCGTTGTATCTTGATGTAACTTGCTCGAAACACTTTGTGACTAATTAACTTGTTATTCTAGTGATATAAGTGAACCTTATGTGATTATGTGTGTGCTTGTATGTATATATATATGTATAAGTGGGCCGAGACACAAGAACCCGACTCGAGACCATGTGGTCTCGAGTGAACAGTAACCGGTTGGGCCGTGCACCTCATCCGAAATCCATTAGGGTGCACCTCCTTAGCTCACTAGTATATAATCCTTAGTGAGAGCTAACCTTGCCATTTTTCTTGGACAAACAACACACATACTCCTCTACACACACACTCTCCTACTTTCTCTCTCACTAAACCCTAGAACACAAACACACTCCCTCATTCTCGGATTTGGACCCTTGGATCGGCTCACACACACACCCGGTTGGAAGCTTCATACACACCTTTGAAACCCATCAACCGGTTAGTGTTTCTTGATGTTTATTGTTAATGTTAGTGATTCTTGTTGTGTTTTGTGTTGGGTTGATGATTATGATAGTATGTTTGCTTGCTAAGTTTACACATGAGAAATGATTGTTTATCTATGATAAGGATGTTTGCTTGATAGAAAATAGCTACTTTATGTCAAATGATGATATTATGTGATGATAGAAATCGGCTTTATATGGGTTTAAATCCGAATGGCTTGGTTATGTTTAGGAGGTTTGTATTCATGAAATCGGATTAACAAATGGATGATGAATCTTTTAAACATGTTGTTACATTGCTTGAATATGCTAGTATAAATTTTATTGATGAACTATTTGAATACATGAAGAACAACATGAACATGATATGAATGTGATTTGAATATTTGAAGAACATGATGAATATATGAAGAACTAGTTGAATGTGCTATGAAGGTGCCTTGAATATTTGAAATCTGATTTGTTTGATCCATTTTGGGTAATTGTTAGACAACAAAACATGTTTAAGTGGATAGTACATAATGTTGCATGACATTGAAATTCTATTGGGTAGTACAACTGTACAAAATCAGCAGGTGTCCAGTCGAGACCCCGACTCCGACTCGAGACCATGACCATGACAACTCGAGACCACAGTTTGCGACACAGGTTGCGAGTCGAGAACCCCTAGTCTCGACTCGAGATCACACATGACCATCACATAAACATCATGACCCGAGACCCTGCTTGCGAGTCCGGTTGCGACTCGAGACCAATACATGCATGACCCGAAACCACCTCGGTTGCGACTCGAGATCTTGTAAGCTACACTCGAGACCGCACAGTCTCGACTAGAGACCACACAGTCTCGACTCGAGACCACGCTTTTGGACTTGCATAGTTACGGGCCTAAGTTGCTGGGCCGGACTTATGGACTACTTGTGCTACTGTTAAATGCGTGAATGTTACTGTGGAACTTGTTGCGAACTATTGATGAACTGCCATGTTGGACTTGTATGCCATGATTGTTACTTGTGTGCAATACGTGAAGAACATACGTGCACTACTTGGATTGAACCTGACTTGAATGGTATCTATGTTAGGACATAGTTGACCACTTACAACTCGATTGACCTTTCTGTGTATCTGCCGAGCAAACCAAGGTGAGTTCACACCCTCTACAAAGCATGGGATTCCCTGGGTTGGGAATGGGGTTAAGGAACGTGGATTCCTCGTCCTCCTTGGGTAGGACAGCAATGGTTCAGGAATGTAATTCCTCGTCCTCACGGACAGACAACTCGTACTAGACCAAAACTCTATCACGAAGTCCCTCCTTTTATATCGACTTAATCGCCGGGCCAATGGCGAGCACGTCATTAGTTAGATAGCGCTATTTAGGTCTGACAAACCTCACACCGTGCCGCAGAGGACGGGCGTGAACTAATGGATCTGGGGCACGTCAATGATGATAGACATTGACAGTTTCAGGGCACATAAACATGACTACAGTCAGCAGTCGATATGGTAACGAGTCTAGTGGATACATGGGGTAGCCCCCACGGCCGAAATGCCAGATAACTAACACGGGGTAGCCCCCACGGCTGGAATGTCAGAGTAACCGGGAATAAACAAGTCACGTTTTCAACTATGGGGTAACCCCCACGGCAGGATGCCAGATAAAGGAAACTGTTTTCGAAATAACTTAAAACGAACACCCAACCGTGAACTCACTCAACTAGTTGTTGACTCGTTACTACATGCTTTGCAGGACCATAGGTACTCAGCTGGAGCTTGCATGGAGTAGAGTCGTTGTGGGACATGGATAGCTGTGTGCCATGTTAAACTTGAAAACCATTGAACTTATGTTTTAATTTTGAGACTTATGCTTCCGCTTGCAACTTAAACTATGTTTTGATTAAACACCAATTGTTTTGGTTAGACTTTATAACTACTTATATGCTTGTTCAATATGATTGGTGGCTGGATCCTGGTCAGTCACGCCTCCAAGCGGTAGTACTCCGCAGGTGGATTTTTGGGGGTGTGACAGATTGGTATCAGAGCCATTGGTTATAGTGAACTAGGTTTTAATAAAGGAGAAACGTTTTTGTTAAAACCAGACTATAACCGGTATAGTGCTCAACGGTCCACAACGACGCTTCACTCCACATGCAAGGCTCGACATCCTAGGTGATATGATCTGTGTATATTGCCTACTTGTTAGTTACATAGTACATTGCCCATGGTATGCTTGGTTAGTATAACTACTGTTGCTTGAACACGTGCGTGCTTACTCCCTTCTACCATCGTACTTTTGCGAACCCCTCTCACTCATGTTTCCCTCTTGTATGAAGATCATGAGTGGACGCGTTAACATGACACAAGCCCAGTTGACGGCTCTGATTAACGAACGAGTTGCCGCAACACTTGCAGCTGCATACGCAGGAGGTATATCCTGCAGTCCGAACTTATTCTAGGATCTTTAGGATCCTACTCTCGTGAACCAACCTTTGTGTTAAACTCTGTCTTTCTTTCACCTACCTTAGGTCAACATGCTCAGCCACCCGTGTGCACCTTTAAGACCTTTATGGACTGCCGACCCACTACTTTTAGCGGAACTGAAGGAGCAGTAGGTCTCCTCCACTGATTTGAGAAACTAGAATCTGTCTTCGAAATGTGTGAATGCCCTGAAGCGCGCGAGGGTTGAACCCTGAAACATCAGAAACAGTCGGTGTTTTATCAAAAACAGCTGTCTTTTCTGAAACAATCTCATTCTGTACATTTTCATCAAAACTCTGTAAATCTTCATCTGAGCCCTGTAAACCTTCATCTGAACTTTCTGAAACATCCCCAGAATGTTCTGAAAGTTTATCAGTACTATCTGAACTTTCAGATGACACAGATTTTTCATCTTCACTTTTCACAGTCTCTCCAATAGATTTCATCCAAGTAGCAAACAAATCTGGCTCTTGGACAATTTTAGCAATGAAAGCTTTAAACTCTCCCTTTTCATCCACAAACATATCCCAACTGAAACCTTCTGGTAATTTCTCATCATCTTGATCAATAATGCGTGCTGCTGTGGCTTCAGATGATATGTAATTACTCCAGCTGAAATCTACCAAACATGCTCTCTTGGGATCTTCAATCTTTCTCCCATGAGCTGTCTGTGGTTCTTGGGATTGACCAACTTGCTGATAGATAGCTTTGCGATAGTAATCATCTTTCCCAAATGGATTCTGTGCTCCACTAGCTTCTCTTCCTTTGCACTCCCGCTTGAAATGGCCTTTCTCCCTGCATCGAAAACAAGTAACTTTAGATTTATCAAAACCTAAAGTAGAGGCATGTGCATCAAGAAAGTCATTTCTCCCGGTAATGGTTTTGAATTTCTCAGCTCGTCGAAGAACACTAGCAAGACACCATTTAATATCCATGAGTTCCATTTCTTCGGCGTCTATCTGATCATAATCCTCTTTGGTAAGCATAGGATTTCCAATCCGACCAGCAACAAGACCTTCATAGGATAACAGAACTGATCCCAGAAGTGCCATGTGGTCTTTAGCAGTGTCTTCAGAGAAGCTTTGACCTTCTGGAAGGTTGAGAGCTATGTTGCACTGAATTATGTATCCATTTCTGGTTTTTGTACTCTGAGACTGAAAACTAGTGTTAGTCTCTTTCGGATTCACACTCGGAAACGATGAAAACCCGCTGCTACTCTTGTTCGAACCCTGATCAGCTTTTTCAGATGAATCACCAGCACTGAATGCAGTTTGTATCTTCGGACTTCTTTCAGATTCAGTAACTGGAACACTACCCCGGTAGTACATCTTAACATCCTGTTGACCACTCGGACTATTCATTCTAGCAATCTTTTGCTGCTCAAGATCCTGAATCTCTATTTTCTCAATGAACTGTGAAATAGTCAGCCCGTCATACACACCAGTATTCTTTAAAATCATCAAATATGTTCCCCACTCTTTTTGAGGTAACGCGTCAGCCAATTTATCCACCCATTCCTCACGACCTTTTTCAACTCCCAACATCGATAACGATCGCACCAAGTGACAGTATCTCTCGATTAGCTTTTTAGTATCCTCTCCCGGCAAACTACTAAACAGATCGAATTCTTTCTTTAACAGTGCTTTCTTGCTCTTGATCATGTTTTCACTTCCTTCGAATTTAACCTTAAGAGCATCCCATATTGACTTAGCAGTTTTGTCGTGCTGTAACAAGATGAATATATCTTCCTTTATCGCCTGCTGCAACAAACTGATCATCATTTTCTCGGCTCTATACATTGCTCTTTCTTGATCAGTAAATTCAGATATCTCTTTAACAACTTGCAAATCTGTTCGAGGCAATGTGTACTTTTTCAATATGCACTCCCACGATCTGAGATGATTTGCCTGAACCCAGTTTTCAAACCGATCCTTCCACCCATAATACTCCTCAATGCTCATCAATCTAGGAGGCTTTTGAGTCGTTCCCGTCTCATTTTCCAAATTCATTGCTTGAGCAATTGCGGCTGGAGTAGTCGATGTAGCAAACGCGTTGTAAAACTCGGAATCCATACTGTCTTAACACATTTTTCAATGAAGATGACAGAACAGCGAACCAGAAATGTCCTTTGGAGCGGTCCAAACTTAAGGATCGTTCGAGCGGACCAAAGTTGTTCGTTCGAGCGGACCAAAGAAATAAATGTCTTAAGAGCGGTCCAGAAATGTACACTCGAGCGGTCCAGAAACTGTTTTACGAGCGGTCCAACTGCAAATTTGGAGCGAACCAGAACCAAAATTGTACGAATAAGCGGTCCAAAACGTGATCTAAGAGCGGTTCACGATGACGTCACTTCGAGCGATCCACATATCGAACATGTTTTGATCTGTTTTTAAGCTGTATTTCGGCCTGAATCTTTCAAGGGTTTGTCTAAGTATGATTATACACAGTCTGTGAGTTTTTGAACGAAATTCAACCGTGAAATCTCCCGGAAATGAGAAAATAAGGTGTAGAAGTGAGAAGAAACGATGAAAAACAGCTACAATCTGCAGAAAACCTCCTCCCAAGCTCTGATACCACTTATAGGATCGTATGCTGACCCGAACGAGTCGTTCAGAGGTTATCTCTTGCGTTTCAGATGCGGAATAATAAGAAATACAAGTAGAAGTAGCTTGTTCTTCTTTCTAACTGCTTGTTTTATTGATTTGCAACGTTTACAGCTCGATCGTCACACCGGCAGAGCTTCGGCTTGGAATTTCACATTCATATTATGAGGATCGCCCTAAAGACCCCTATATATAGTGGTTTGGGTCCGCTCATATGTCACATGTTCATATGAGCGGTCCAGACACGTCCACATAAGCGGTCCATACATGCCAAATAAGCGACCCAACATCCCTATGTCCCTATGAGCGGTCCTAGCAAATAACACCTATATAGACTCCTGTTTTCTCGTATTACGTGCCCTATGCTATACAATACGATGTAAGACCTGATCCTAGACACCTAGACGCAATCAACAGATGTAGTGCACTAACATGCTTGTTTAAGGCCATACAAGGACTTAACAAGCTTGCATACTTTAGACTCATTCTTAGAATAGTACCTTGAGGTAACTTCATATATACATCTTTAGTAATAGTTCCATGCAAGAAAGCATTATCAACATCAAGTTGGTACAAGGGCTAATAAAAAAACACAGCTAAGGTGATAACAGTTCTAACAGTTACCATTTTGACAACAGGTGAGAAGGTCTCTCCAAAGTCAAGACCTTCTCTTTGATTAAAACCCTTAGCAACTAATCTGGCTTTAAATCTTTCTATTTCTCCATTTGATTTATACTTAACCCTATACACCCATTTACACCCAATAGCCTTTCGGCCTTGAGGAAGATCAGTTAGAACCCAGGTATTGTTTCTGAACAAAGCATCCATTTCTTTGTTCATTGCCTCTACCCACTTGGGATCATTAGCTGCTTCCTCATAACAAGAGGGTTCAATTGTTTTATTTAGAGAAGTAGTGAAACACAAGTTATCAGTAGACAAGCAAGCGTAGTTAACAACTTTATCCAAACTATATTTAACTTTACTATTCAGCACAAAATGTTCAAACCGTTTTGGTAAAACAACTTTCCGATTTGACCTCTGAAGGGGTATGGTCCCAGATCTCGCGTCAGCATGACCGCGAGTGACCATTACCCTTATCAAAAACCCCCACCTACAAGAACTTATCTGTGTCCGTGCGGGCACGCGCGAACACAGCAGTCGAATCCAATCGGTCAAATGATAGGAAGATAAGAGGCATAAGCGATGCGGCCTGGCACCGCATCCTATGTATGTCTCCTTACCTGGTGTATGAAAATGGGTGCACAGCAGTGCGGCCTCGCACCGCATCCTGTGAACGTTTTCATCAATCCAAGAGATCTGGACAACAGCAACAGTCACCACAAGTGGCCATGCGTCCTGGCACTGCATCCCGCAAACTTAGCCAGAGTGAGAACACGGAAACAACGCTAGTTACCGCAGGCAGCGATGCGGCTCAGCACCGCATCCTGCCCACGAGGCAAGTGGGACTGACACCACAGAGCAAGTGGCACCAATGACAGTCGCCTGTCAGGCCATACGTAAGCGACAGACTGACACTGCAGTAGGACGTGGCTTCACCTCCACAACCGACAAGCCTGACACACCTGCATAAGGGCTGCACGTCGTCAGTCCGTCCATTCAACTCCTCCTTCACTCCTCGGCTATAAATACCAACCCCAAACCAGGTTTGAGGTATCTCTTGACAACTCCCTTGCTACTACTACTACTATCACACTTTGCTTCCCAAGCAAATTACTGATTCTCACGCCGGAGAGTGGTAACAAGGAGCACCCCCACCTTATCCTCCTTGTTACGAGTCACGACTTGTTTCCTTGTGCATGAGATCAACCAGCGGACGATCTAGCCAGCGATCCTCGAGGGGAAGGGATTAACCCTTTTTGACGAGACCAGTGAGTTAACCCTGCCCGGTTAACCATTGTTTCATCATTGTCGCCCACCGCTACTCTTAGCACTTTTTTAACCATCCCTCTCCCCCTCGCAAGATCATGTCTTACGGACGCGCAATTCCTGCGACCGGCCCACCCGATGAAGTTCAAGAACAATCAGGATCTCACACTCTATTGTGAGTATCACAAGGACTCCGGCCACACAACAAACAACTGCATCAATCTCCGACTGGAGATTGAGCGAGCCCTAAAGGAGGGGAAGCTGCAACATCTGTTGCCCGGCGCGCAAAAGCTAACCAAGCGAATCACCCCCCACAACGAGGGCACCTCCGCGGGTAAGAGGACCATGTATGTGGCCTCAACCCATATGATCAATGGAGGCAAAGGAAGGTCGCGCAAGGCGGCGAGAAGACCGGACAATGACTAGAAAGATGAGCAAGTTGTCTTTCCAAAAGTCCGAGGCGGCCCGCGCGACAGGCGCGCCGTCGTTATTACAGGCCACCTGGTTCACTACTGCACCGAGTGATTATTCATCGACCCGGGCAGTACTTCTGACATCATATACGAGCAGTGCTTCAACCAGTTCGATCGGGAGGACAAGGATCAGTTGCAAGCGGTGGACTACCCTTTGGCCGGGTTCGCAGGGGAAACTGTTTTCCCCTGGGCCAAATCACTTTTCCTGTGCGCCTCACCAACGGAAGGCACACACGAATGGAGGAGGTGAACTTCATGGTTTTACCTCACACCTCCAAATATGACGTGCTTCTCGGGAGAGAATCCCAGGGCGACTTCAACATGATTACGTCCGTACCCCACTCTGTTGTCGGTTTCCCAACCGAAACGGGGGTCGTGATAATCTACGGCGCAGAGAAGTCATGTCGTCGGACGAGCTGCGTCCGACTAAGATGGCAAGGCCTACCCCCAACACCCAACCGGAAAAATGGGTCCTCAACACGAGGCACCCAGAGCAAACGGTCACATTGGGCCACGCCTTGTCCCCCAACATCAGAGCGCACCTGAAGCAGCTCCTCTCTGGAATCAGGATATTTTTGCGTGTATACCCGCAAACATGATAGGGGTGCCCTGCGGAACTGTTTAAAAAAGGAGCAATTCCAATGGACCGTAGAGGTCGAAAACGCTTTCCGGGAGATGAAAGAGTGTTTGATACAACTCCCAACTCTAACCGCACCACGCAAGAAAGAACCACTTATCTTGTACCTATCTGCCGCAGACAACGCGGTAGGCGCGGTACTCATAGTGGAACGGGAGGGAGTTCAAACACCCATCTACTATATCAGCAAAATGCTCAACGACCCAGAGACAAGATACTCCATCATGGAGAAGTTGGTGCTGGCACTAGTGCACGCGTCAAGACGGTTGCGACGTTACTTTGCAAACCACGTCATCACGGTGCTAACCAACTATAGGATCGGCCCGATCCTATCAAAACCCGACATCTCTGGGAGATTAGAAAAATGGGCAATTGAACTGGGCGCACACACGCTGAACTACAAGCCGCACCCCGCAATCAAAGGCCAAGTTCTGGCTGATTTCGTTGCCGAAGTACCGGCAAATCGCATTCAAGAATGCGAAGAAGAACAAAACCCTGCACCACCACCATCCTCTTCAGAAACCTGGGCACTATATACCGATGGTGCATCCAACGAGGATGGTGCAGGTGCGGGTCTGTGATTCGTCAGCCCCGATGGCCAAGAGCTTACCTATGCAATCCGCCTCGATTTCAAAAGCACAAATAACGAGGCAGAGTATGAGGCTCTACTGGCAGGGCTACGTCTGGCAGTCAAGCTCGGCGTACAACATTTGGAAGCACATGTCGACTCATTATTAGTTGCAGGGCAAGTGTGCGGTGACTATGCCGCAAAAGGGGATATCATGATCCTCTTCCTCGAACAAGCCTTGCAACTGAAATCAAAATTCACTTCCTTCAACGAGGGCAAGTACAAAACCAAGCTTGAAAAGTACTACAATTCACGCGTGCGCGTTTGTACTTTTAACCCGGGAGACTACGTCCTTCGCGATAACGAAGCATCTAACGCTGAGCGCCCAGGAAAACTTGCCCTCAAGTGGGAAGGACCCTACCTCATCCAGGATGTCCTGGGCAAAGGCGCGTATAAACTTCAAACGTTAGAGGGCGAAACTATCGCACGCACATGGAATGCACAACAGCTTCGACGCTGTTACATGTAAGCCATATTTTTACATTTTCCATGTAACCTATCGGGCCGCAGGCCATTTGCAAATAAATAAATAAATAAACAATTCAATGCAATATTGTTTATTACTACTATTACAAATGCGTGTTCCACTTTGCGGTATCCGCAAAAACAGATTGGCAAAATCTTCATTCGCGATACCCACACAAAGTGGTGACCACACACAAATATTATAATAGGCCAACAAAGGCAAAACATCAAATGTCTATCCGGCTGGATACACACATACGGATTTAGCAAAGCCTACACATTTCCTAAACCCTAACGGGATAAAAACAGGAATTAATTAATGCTCATACGACAAAGGTATGGAGTAAACTCAACTGCGCTTTACAGCCGTTAGAGTTCTTAATACTTGCATATCACCTAGATACGCAAAAGGAAAATTCAGACTTAGTGCTATTCACAATAACATTTTCATACAAATTCAAACATGCAAGTAGTGGAAACACTTGTGTAACTTGAACAAAACGGTTAAAACTTTATATTCAAAAAATTTTTCTACACCTGCGCGGTGCACAGGAGATTTACATAAAGTTTCTAACATTTACATTGAGGAAATAAAAAAGGGCACGCAGGCCAACCTAGTCCTTCTTTGTACCGCTGGTACCCGCACCACCCGTGCCATCACCACCGGTCTCTTCCTCCTCTTCCTCTTCATCATCACCATACAACAACCGCAAGCGGTCCACATAGTCTTCCGCATCCAAGCATTTATCAAGTTCTTCAAGGGCAGAAATGGACATATCATTATACGCCGCAAGAGCGGCAGCAAGACGCGCTTCGGTATCCACACCATGGAACCTGGACCTTTCATCGGTGTATTTGCCTTGGGATAAAACGTGATATGACTAATACATCGGTTGTAGCTAGCTTTACAACCAGCCTCCCGCGCACGCAGCCTAATCAGGTCTACACCGGCTGCGTTCTCAGGTGCGTCAAGGATAGCCTTAACAATCTGCAAAACAAAAGCAATAAGGTTATTACAGGCAAATCTAAACGGAAGCAAAGGCACCGGATACTTACATGCCCAACACCATGATCACGCATCCAATCGCGATCATCGTTGAGCTGATTAAATGAAGAAACAAGGCTATCTCTAGCCTCGACAGCCTCCCTTGCCAGCGCTTCAGCTTTAGTGGCACGGGCAGTGACCTCCGCGAGCATGGTCACGTGATTCTGCACTTCAGCCTTTCGAAAACAAAGAACACAAGCACATAAAGGTAAACATACTTGTGAGAGAAATCTACAAATTCAACAACAAAGGCAACTCATACCTGGAGGCCCTCAACAGTCTTGTTTAAGTGAGTGCGATCAGCATTCGCCTCTTCAAGGCCTTTACGGCACCGGCCTCCGCCTCCTTGGCCTTGCCGGCAACCGCCTCAGCTGCGGCCTTCTCCTTAACCAAAGCAGCTTTCGCTGCCTTAACATTGGTCAGCTCCTGACGAACACGAAACAACGTTTCATTCTGTTTGGCCCAAGATTCTTTTCAAGTCTTGCACTCATTAGAAAGTGATTCTTTCCAACTCTTGCGCTCATCAGAAAGCAGTTTGGCGAGAGTACGAACCTTTTTAAGGCCAGCAGTTGCAGCCCACTCCTCAGTTTGCTTATACTGCTCGAAAGCAGCCTTCTCCTTCTTAAGCTGCTCCGCACCCTCACGAGCAGCCTTCACCAACTCTTCAATCTCAGCCCGCAAGCAAGCAATTTCCTCCTCCTTGTGCCCCAGCGCTTTGTAGTCTTCCATAATGGCATTCGCCATTATGGAACTCCCCACAAGCATGGAGGAGAGTTGGTTGATCCGGAGCTCACGGGGCAAAGCGCGAGCTCGGTTAACTTCAAACGGGGTGCCCAGACCACCCAAAATCTCCTTGCAAGCAGAAGGATCACTTGAAATGTCATCCCCTTGCATAACACTCCAAGGGGGGTGATGATAGTTCACAGCCCGGTCCTCCGTATAGGTGCGGTAGTAGTACTCCAATTCAGACTCTTCAGGCTGAATAGGAGGACCTTCAAAACCCGCACCCCCAGAAGCGGAACCGGAAGTCTTCTCAGCAGCAGGAGATTTCTTCTTCTCAACATCCGCAAACTTCAAGTTCAGATTATTAGTATCCTGCGGGGAGATCAGGTTATCATGGGAATCCACCGTATCAAAGATCTGATCCTCGGCTTCTTCCCAGTATCCTCTGCCCGTGCAGAAGGCTCAGTGTAACGCCCTTACACATTTTAACCTAAGATTCGCAGCGGAAAACACATATATAAAATTTCTTTCATGATACTCTTCATTTCACTTAAATACATTAATCTCTTTTTATAAATTAATCAAAACTAACATACATATATCAAATTAAGTGACCATATACACACCCACGTACAATCCATGACTTAACTTGATCTTCGACCGCGTACACTTCTTGATGAAATATCTATAACCCTGTACAGCCTGCAGTCACCACATTCAATCACAACATTAGCAAGCGGTGACATAATACAAATAATCTTAACACCTGCATAATAAAGCGTCAACATATCATGCTTTCTCTTATACTAGCCCCTTCATCCATCCATTCGATCACTCGCATCGGGTTGCGGAGTCAACCTTCTCTTCCATAGTTACATGCCTATACTTCACATTAATTCTCAATAGAAAAACGGTTAGTATCATTAGCTTCCCTTCATATGAACATGTCCTCAAATACACATAACTCGACTTATTCATTCAAGCATATAATTAAATACCCACTCAAACATGTATTCACTTTCTATTCATACACGTACTTACAATTTACATCCTACATGTATAACTCCTTAATTCGCCTTTATGCATAATTCATTATGTAAGTTCCCCTTTCTTACCCAAACTTAATTGAATCCCTTTCTTAACCACTTCCAACCCATTTCCACTAAAACTTAACTTAGTAATAGCATTAATTCATATCTTCTTACAGTACATTCACTAATTACCATATATCATAAATACATTACCAAACAAAAGGGTAAGTTCGGAGTTCACTTACCTCGTGCGTCCGAGTTCAAGCATAGCTTCCGTGTTTATCTTTGGCTCGTTGCCCTTCCATGCTTGTGTCCATGTTGACATGACTCCTATCCGTACATGCCATCACATTCACCATTACATGATTAGCATACATGAGCATACATACCTTTTAATGAAGGTTTCTAGCCATATCATCTTATCAAACTAATTTCCCACTTGTAATTCATTCAGAACACATTCCTTATACAAATCTATTATCTAATACATCATCATCACATTCTACATACATTTATTCATTATTAGCATACAATCTCACTTATCATTTTCTCCTAAGCATTTCATCAAACACCTGGTGCGCGTATCACTTTCTAAGCATAATGTACAAGTGCTTTAAGCATGTTCTTCCTTATTTCATCTTATGAACCATTACATTCAAGCAAAATCTCATAATCATAAATTCCACATCAAGTTTATCTATCTTAATCTAACATACAACACCCTTTACATCACAAGATCACACTATAACATCTTCAAGATCATCATGATCATCATTTTCACACTCATGCAATGGGTTTCATTCTAAATCACCCAATTACTTGAAATTATTCATAACACAAGTTCTATTTGGTGTTTCTAACACCTCTACATGCTTAATTTCATGGATTGATCATAACCCACTTCAAACAAGATCATCAAATCTAAGTTTTAAGACATACCTTATGATCCCCTTGTGAAGATGATCGTTAATTCATGTTCGGTTGTGATTTTAGACTTCATTCCACCCTACAATTTGAAGATTTATCAAGAACAAGGGTTTGAACCCTTGTTCTTCTTTTTCCTGATCGTCTCTCACACACACTTTGTGTGTGAGTGTGTGTGTTTTTCTTTATTTAATAAATCAGGTTTCCTTTTTAACGCTTTTGGTCCCTCAAACTTCGTTTTAATTAATAATGAGACTAACACTCATTATCTTGTTACTTATATACATGTCACCACTCGGTTAATTATTCCTAGTCAACTTTTATTTACGGTTTCACTTTTACTCCAAACGGTATTTTACCCATTTCCTTTATATTAACCGGGTTTAAATTATCAAACCCATTTTTGGGGTGTTACACTCAGACACCACCTTGACAAAAGGACTGGAAAATTCTTTCTTAACCCCTGCATCCACAGTCGCGTCATGCGTGGGGGAATGAGGAGCATGAAATAAAAAGGAGAAATCCCCATCTTGCGGTTCTACGAACAAAGCAACAATAAACATCAAATACAAGTTACAATGGCAAAAACTTACAAGGTTATAAGACACTTACCAGCCGCAACCACAGGCTTCGCCTGAGAGACAGCAGTTGTCCGGTTTATCTGTATCCTCGGACGCTTCTTCCCACCGGCATTAGCAGCCTTCTCCTCTAGTTTTCTCTTCTTCTCACCAGCAGGCTTGGAACCCGCAGAGGTCCCAACTGCAGCCGCACCACCACTAGAACACCCAAAACCTTAAGGGTGTCAGACACAACCATGTAATCGGTGTATTTGCTGAAACAAGAGCGAGAGATACCTGCCGCCTGCGGCACCACAGGAGGAACAACAGGAGCCTCAGGTTTTTTCCTGCTGCAGCCCCGCACAGCTTTCTCCACATGCTTTTTCTCCGCATGCTTCTTAGGAGCAGCCTTCACCTCAAACTCTCACAGAGCCCCAAGATTACCTGCGTTTAAATCATCAAACAAGCAAATGAGAAAGTAGAACTTTATAAGGCAAACAAGAAAATTATGGAGTATACCTTTGCCTTGCGGCAAGGGTGCATTCAGCGCCTCGTGTTTGGGGAAGCGAAAGTTGTCGACAATGGTAAAGTTAAAACCTTCACCTTCCTCACACAAAAGTAACTCATATCAAATATCCTCCACAGGGCAGCGTACTCTGATAAGTACACTTACAAAATCAGTAACAAACAAAGAAGTAAGGAAGCCGCGCAAGAGTAAAAATGCTTACTACCACTTTTCTCCCGCACAACAGGCCTTGCTCTTCTATCAGGCCTGGTCAACATCATCCGCAGCACCCACAACTGCGAGTTGTCCAGCTTCTTGAACTCAATGGTTTTCAGCTTGGAAAACCACTCCACCGCCTCCGCACTAGGAAGAGCAATATCCTCCGCAGGGATGGTCTCATTCACATTCCGCAAGGTTATGTTCGCAACAACCGCAGCAGCCTTAATGTAGAAGAACTTGGTCTTCCACTTCATAATACCCTTAGGAGGGGTCATCAGCTTTGGGCTCCCATACCGTTGGCCAAAAGAAAAAAACCCGGTGTTCATCGTCAACTGGTAGAACCGCCGTAAGTTTTCAACAGTAACATCCAGACCAAGAGCACGAAAAGTGTACTCAAAATGCCTGATTCGAATCATCCCAAACGGGCTCAACTGGGAGATATGAATCTGGTAATACTCCAGCAGTTCGGCAACAAACACCGTCAACAGCAGTCGGAGATTACCCTCATAAAAGAAATCAGCCCACATGGTGACGTAACCGGCCGGAGCATCGGCACCGGTCTCACCTTCCTGTGGGAATGTAAACCCAAACTCCTTGGGCATCTGAATGCTGGTCATCAGAACATCAAACTGACTTTTTCCCCACTTTAACACGGGTAAACCCCCGCCTGGACCACCACCACCGTCTTCATCTTCTTCCGCCGCCGGCGAAGAAGGATGTGGGTTTTCACCCTCCACATTATGTGGGTTTGATGGTTCGGCCATTGAAAGGAAGAAGAAAGAGAAGAAAATGAGTACAGAGAACTCAACAACCTCACCGGAATTTTAGACAACTTATCGGAGAAGACGAAGGAAACACTCTCTCTCGCTGGGAAATTTTTGAACAAGTGAGGGGAAACCACGAACGGTTTCCCCTTATATACTCATCGCAATTAATGCGGAGCAGTTACCGAAACGTCCTGGGTAAAAGGAGCGAACCATGCAGTGACACGTGTTCAGCGACGGTTCCGCTGACGGTTACCATGCGCGCGTGGCCGCCCACTTGCTTGACAAAGGAGACGTTTACACTCCTGCTACAGTGCATTTATGACCTTGGGCAGTGCAATCGTCCTTTCGTTTCAGCACATGCCAGAAAATCTCACCAACTTCCACCAACTCACACGTGCGTTCAGCCACGTATGCAACAAAAAGCGACAACATTATCCAAATATAAGCGGCATGCGGTTTCTCTGGTACACCGCACCATAACCCATACCGCATGTCGTTTTTTACATACCCCTCAAAAAAGACAAAAAATATATATCTCTACATTATGTAAAGGGGTATAACTAATATCCTCATATACCCACGAGCACACGTGGAATATGCGGAGATGACACACACGAGCCCGCACAGGTGTGTCAGATGCTCAGAACCAGAGTTGCTCTTTGGACTGTGAAAACCGCTTCCCAGGACGAAGCAAACCACACTCCTTCAGGCATCTTCAAGCTTCAAATCCCTCGTGTCTGGTTCACAACCACAGAGGGTGCACAAACAGCTTCCCATTAGGGAAAAGGATAAGTATGATGTGCGACCACACATCAGCAACCCTGACTCCTGATCCTTCAAGAGCCGCATCCAAGCCAAACACTCTTTTAAAATGAGTCTTTTGTTACAAAACCGCAGACACTCATGAGTCACTGCGGTCACATATCCAGCTCCGCGAATGGTAGCTACGGAAGAGCCACGACTAAGTCATCACACAGATGAACGAAGATACTTCAAGGAAAACTGATTCCCATTGAAGCGTGAAGGAAAGTGGCTACAGAATAAGTGCAGACGAGATTTCCAATCATCTAAAGAGATCTCGTTGAGCAACAAGCGAACGAATAGTGGTAACAAGTCTGCTTATGACTTTGTTTACCCGCTTATGAGCTGGATAGAATAAACAATGGCGGGCATCGCCATGCCTATGACCATGTTTATTTGACCATTATCCAGATTCACATTGTTCGACCAAACACGACCAACAATGACGCAAGTACCTCACGTTGTTCGACCAAACTTGGCCAACAATCCAAAGGAACGAGGTAACCGCAAAGGACGTGCGGTTACTTGAGAGCTAATTGGAAGAACATGAAAACCCCACAAAATAGGGATCATCATTACATGTCCAATTGCTGAACATAGAGCTTGAGCAAAGCCACTCACAGCATTGCATCAGCTACCGCAGAGGTTACAACTAAATTTGCGGGTGAGGACATCCTCCGTCACCGTCGCAAAGGTTGGTTCGAAGCCTACCGACGTCTTGAGCCACGATCTCAAAGGTTGGTTCGAAGCCCTCTCTTCTTCATTCACCATCTCAGAGGTTGGTTCGACACACCAACAGGTGGCACCCAACCCTGATGACATCAAGAAATGGTAGACCATACTACCGGATAAAAACCCTAGGCTGAGAATTTCGCATCAGACGAAACTTGCTCACCGGTACGGAAGAGACGTCACATGACTCTACCGGATCCCCGGCTTGATTTTCTAGAAGCAGGAGCCATCTACATGGCCTAGAATCTTCTCTAAACTACGAACTACCTTCTAGACACCATAGTCCAGTGCTCCTCCCACATGCAACTTGCACAAGGCAGCAACACTAGACTGGGGGGACTTGAAGGGGTATGATCCCAGATCTCGCGTCAGCATGACCGCGAGTGACCATTACCCTTATAAAAAACCCCCACCTACAAGAACTTATCTGTGTCCATGCGGGCACGCGCGAACACGCCAGTCGAATCCAATCGGTCAAATGATAGGAAGATAAGAGGCATAAGCGATGCGGCTGGCACCGTATCCTATGTATGTCTCCTTACCTGGTGTATGAAAATGGGTGCACAGCAGTGTGGCCTCGCACCGCATCTTGTGAACGTTTTCATCAATCTAAGAGATCTGGACAACAGCAACAGTCACCACAAGTGGCGATGCGGCCTGGCACCGTATCCCGCAAACTTAGCCAGAGTGAGAACGCGGAAACAACGGTAGTTACCGCAGGCGGCAATGCGGCTCAGCACCGCATCCTGCCCACGAGGCAAGTGGGACTGACACCACAGAGCAAGTGGCACCAATGACAGTCGCCTGTCAGGCCATACGTAAGCGACAGACTGACACTGCAGTAGGACGTGGCTTCACCTCCACAACCGACAAGCCTGACACACCTGCATAAGGGCTGCACGTCGTCAGTCCATCCATTCAACTCCTCCTTCACTCCTCGGCTATAAATACCAACCCCAAACCAGGTTTGAGGTATCTCTTGACAACACCCTCGCTACTACTACTATCACACTTTGCTTCCCAAGCAAATTACTGATTCTCACGCCAGAGAGTGGTAACAAGGAGCACCCCCCCACCCCATCCTCCTTGTTACGAGTCACGGCTTGTTTCCTTGTGTAGGAGATCAACCAGCAGACGATCTAGCCAGCGATCCTCGAGGGGAAGGGATTAACCCTTCTTGACGAGACCAGTGAGTTAACCCTGCCCGGTTAACCATTGTTTCATCAACCTCCCAAGAGGAGAACTTGTTCCCTCAGATGGGTTGATCTCATCATTTGAAATACTAGTGTCCTCTACCCTACCAGACCCTTCACTACTACTACTTTCAACTCCAACTGTGGAATGTTGATGTTCAACATTGCTTGGAGTGGCAGATGCAGAGGGGATTGGTTGCTGATCATCACCAGTAACCTCATGAGATTCATGACTCCCCTCTTCATCATTGGGAACTGTAGGATAAGTTGTTAATACTTCAACACTATCAAAAAAAAATTAAATGATTCAAACTATCAGTTAAAGTTTTATCTTGATTGCTTAATTGATTTGATTTATAAGGAAAGACAGTTTCATAAAACTTTACATCTCTAGAATAAAATTCATTTTTTTTATCTAAACTCCACAACTTGTAACCTTTTTTAACATTTGAATAACCAATCAAGATACACTTTTCAACATTAAAAGACAACTTATCTAAATCATTTAGAATAGTGCTAAAGCATAAACAACCAAATATCCTAAGATGTGCAAGAGAGGGTTTAAAACCAAACATTAACTCATATAGACTTTTTCCTAAAAGCACAGATGAAGGTAACTTGTTAATAAGATAAACAGTAGTCAACACACAATCAGACCAGAAACTTAGTGGAACACCACTTTGGAACAACAGAGATCTTGCCAAATTTAAAAAGATGTCGATGTTTTCGTTCAACCACACCATTTTGTTGTGGTGTGTAAGAACAAGATGTTTGATGCAAAATGCCTTTTGATTTACAAAAATTTTCCATTTTATTATTTATAAATTCAGTTCCATTATCGCTTCTAAAGACTTTAATCTTTTTCTTAAACTGAGTTAGTATCAACTCATAAAAACTTTCAATATTTTCAAATACTTCCATTTTATTTCTTAACAAATAACACCAAACAGCTCTAGAGTAATCAGCAACAACAGTTAAGAAGTATTTAAAACCATCTATACCAGTAACCTTATATGGTCCCCAAACATCTAAATGAACAACATCACCTACATTTTTTGTTTTATGTTCACTTAAAGGAAAAGGAACCCTAACTTGTTTAGCCCTATGACATGTTTCACATGGATGTTTGGTAACATCAACAACACCTAAATCACCTTTTAAAATTGACAAGATCTGATCAGCAGGATGTCCTAGCCTACTATGCCACAAATTACTGTTGTTCAAACTATTAAAGCACAAATTGACAGAATTACCACCTTTGTTTACAAAGTATAGACCATTATCCTGTTTACCAGTCACCAGGATTCTCCCTGATTTCGAATCCTGAAGTAAACAAGTGTTCTCATTAAAAACAACAGTAATTTGACTATCTTTAGACAGTTTATAGACAGATAAGAGATTAACACTATAAGTAGGAACAAAGAACACATCATTTAAAATGACATTTTCAGCAAGTCTTATATTACCAATTTTTGACACTTTAGCCTTGGTTCCATTTGGGTGAGATACAGTTAAGTCATATTCAGACACATCAATGCAATCAAACATATCTTTATCAGTTTTGACCATGTGCTAGTTGGCACCAGAATCACAAATCCAATTACAATCAAATCCAAAATTAATTAAACTAGAACAACACACAAATTCTCCTAAGGAATTAAAAACACAACTAGACTCACCTCACATATTAGAAGGCTGAGGTTCAGTACTTGTTTTTTCACTCACAAGGCTCAAAAGTTTAGCAACCTGCTCTGGAGAAAAAGGAGACATAGAAGGAACAGAAGACACATTTGATCTAGTATTTGAAATTTTTTTTCCACCTTGACCTCCAGGTTTCCTTTTGAATCCTGAAGGGTACCCAACTAACTCAAAACATCTATCAACAGTATGACCAATTTTATTACAATGAGTACATTTAAGGTTAGGATTAGGACCTCTAAACTCTTTTCTTTTTTGCTCAAAAGACTGATTTGTTTTAGAAACAAAAGAAACATTTTGACCTTTTGATCCTACACTTGTATTTCTATGTGATTCTTCTCTGGACACAATTGAAAAAGCAACCTTAACTGAAGGTAATGGCTCTCTAGTTAACAAATTAGTTCTTACAGGTTGATAGACATCATCTAAACCCATAAGAAATTGCATAACTTTGATTAAAGTAGAAAAGTCATTATAGTCTTTAGCTGCTTGACATGAACATGTAGGCAGTTGAAGCACAGCATCAAACTGCTTCCACATTGTGTTTAGTTTATGAGAATATTCAGAAACTGAACTGCCACTTTGAGTAATACAGTTGATTTTTTATATAGATCATACACTATAGAGCCCTCAACTTTATCATAAGTTTCTTTCAAATCTGTCCAGACTTCAGAAGCTAACTTTGAAAAAACTTGCCCTAAGTACAACTCTTCTGAAACAGAATTTAACAACCAACTTAAGACAACAGAGTTACATCTGTCCCACTGACTACTTAAGACAACATCATCAGTATTCTTCTTACATTTACCATCTATGAAACCAAATTTATTTTTAGCTTCTAAAGCTAATTTCATAGCACTAGACCAAACCCTATAGTTTTCAGTTCCTTTTAACTTTATACCAACAATAGTTAAAGAACTTGAGTCACTAGGATGTAAAAACAAAGGATCACCTATATCCAACCTACTAATCAAGGTCTGAGAAGGACCAGTATTATCATCTTTATCAGTCATGATCAAGAATCAATAGAAAGACAACCACAAAAAACAAGCAGAACACAGATAACAACAATCAAAACAGATATACAAAGTACCCTAAGGCGAAGTTGTATCAGTGTCTAGATTCCAGGTTCATCACTTATAGTGCCTGGACAGGTCTTAATACAGGAGCCAAACACTAAGACAGAACCAACTAATACAAGAAAGATAATACACAAAACCAGATAATAAACAACTACAAACAATCAAATAAAAGTGCCGGTCCTCACTACCCCGACTTCAACTAATCCAATCAACAGAAAATAAAAGAGGAGAGGTAGAACAATCTCACAGTGGGTGCAAAGCAACTCCAAAAATTACCAGATCTGAAGTTCACAAGAACTAACAGATCTAATAAAGCTAACAACAAGAACAACACTACTGGTCAGTTTGCTCTAAATCTTCGTGGATTTAGAGACCAACACAGAGTGTAAGAACCACCAGAAGAGAGGAGATCTTCACCACAATCAAGAAACCCTAGTTAGGGTTTCAATAGCTCGAATACAGAAAATATAGCACTCCCAAGATCTAGCAGATCTATCCAATATCAGACAATAGATCTGCAAACTTGAAGCAGACCTAACACAAGAATAACAGAAAGATCAGATCAACAACGGAAATAAGACCGGATCAAGAGCATAAGCTCTGATACCATGTAAAAATATATGAATCAACTCACAAATACAAGATAACACAAGAAATAGCGACAAAACAGGTGACAAAATCTTATTAAACCAACCCAAAATAATTTGCCCCCCAAATACCCAGAAGATCTTACAATAGTAAGATCAAATCAACACAAGATACAAAACAGTACATAGATGATCATCAACACAAGAATACAACTGAAAACAACTGAATAATCTCTCAGATACAGATGAGAGATTATTCGTACAAATCTCTGAACTCAAACCCTAGCAGAGAACAATAACAAGAGAGAGAAAGCTACAACTAAAACAACTGATCAAAATGAAGGATATGAAGACTTTTATAATGTGAATCTTCTAACAGAGATGATCGCAGCCCTCAACATGTTACACTAAGCACCCTCTAGATATTTTATCTGTTAGACCTGTTACAACAACCCAACAACTAGGAAACACATCAGCCCAATTAAGAGAGGAATCCAATAAGAGTTCAATAATATAATAACCAAATGAATGAACAACAATACGAATCCAGATAATAAGCCCATATATTTTTAACAATAACCAATCTATATTAAGAACGGGTTGTTCGGATTAGGGTTGTTCGGTTGGCTGATCGATTATCGGATTTTTTGATAACTTCCTCGAATCCATCTTATTCACATTTGTTATTTGAAACTATTCGGTCTTCGTGTTGAAAGTTGAACTATTACATTTTGTATTTAGAATGACTTGTTCTATTTTTTTAAACGGAAAGCTATGGACCGGTGTCGACAACCTTACCTCTCTACCACACATGAATAGAGAGGCTGCTTTCAGTTAGCCGCCGCCGCCGCCACCCCCCACCTCTCATGTTGATACAATACTTATTAATATATATCAAATTCATAGTCATGAATCAACAGTCAAAAAGAAAACTGTTGATACAATTTTTGATAGATTTTTCATTGTTGTCCTAAAATTTAGAGCTGATGAAGACCTTGTTTCAATGAAGGCCTGTGTGCAAGATTAGAAGACACGAAAAAATACAGAATAAAATAAGATAATAAAAACTAGTTAAAATCTTCATCTTCATATACTAATAAACAAAAATCTTTTTGTACACGTGTCACTCTCTGGTGCCTCCCTACTTTTAATAATAATATTACATATTAATTTTTTATGCACAAATTATTATAATATTAATTAATATAGTTAGAGATAAACGTATAAATTCAAATTTAATTAGTAATTATCTATAACTAATATAAAGGATTTAAACGAATATGGGAAATTAAGATAATGTATGTAAGTAAATTTAGATTAGGATATTTATTTGTGTGATTTATTTTATTATTATATATATTTTAATTTTTTATATTTAAAGATTCCAAGATCACATTTATTTATTTATTTTTCTGTTTATAACTTTAGAACAACTTCTATAAAATTCTGAATATAGTGTTGCAACATATTTATTTTAGTATATGTTTGATATAAGTTTTATTAAAAATTTTGTTGTTAATTACACAGGGTTATAAACTTGTGTATTACACGGGTTTGAGGATTAAATTTATATAATTTAATAATAATGTATGCAGAAATTACATAAATAAATTATTCTCAACCATGCGACTTGAGAGGCAATGGAGATAGTAAATCATGAAACTTTATTTCTGGTCGTGACTTCGTCTAAATCTTAATAAATGGTCAATTGCAATTTCATAATTAACCACTTTGATGTTATTGTTTTTATATCTGAGAAAAAATAAAATATACTTATAAAAAAGTTATAACAATATGTAAACGTTATATATAATGAAAATATAACCAGAATCAAATCAAATCAAATCATAACAAAGCCAAGTTGTGTAAAAAAATAGTATTAGTAGCATAAAGCAAACATGTATCTACATTGCTTAGCAACTCCATAATAGACTGGATAGTGAGATGAGAACATAATTATTATATTATGGACAACTTATTAAAAATGATTGGATATAATTATAAGAATGTTTTGTGAGTTAAAAAAATTAGAAACGTGCAAAATAGTTTAGAAAAGCCAATAAAATCACGTAATTAAGGAAATGAAATAGTTACCATAGTAAATATGGTATGGTTACCATATATTTGCGATATTTGATTAAAAAGTAAATCTGACACCTATATCGGTCATGTATATGAGCATTGCAAAAAAAAAATGTGTATCATTATTAAGTTATAAAATTTTATCCTCAAACCCGTGTAATACACGGCGTCTATAATCTAGTTAGTTAATATTGGAATTTAGGAAATTTTAAGGTTTTAATAAAAATAAGTGTAAATTAATAATCGATCTCAGTTTAATTTTAATAAAACTAAAAAAATGGGTAAATTTAACATTTTTATCATTAAGGGAGGGGATATATATGCTATATTTGGTTTCGGGTTCGCTCAATGAAGTTTACAAAGAAATATATGCAATTGGCTCTTGATGCAAATCCTAATATATTGTGGTCCCGTTGAAGAAAACTAATGTGTCCGCCGCACCGTGAAACAACCATATACATATTCACCAATATGGGCAAAGAACTATACATATAAAACCATATTCTTCCACACAAATGAAACTAGTTTTTTGATCCGGTTGAAAACCCCGATTAAACAGAAGCGACCGGTTTGGTTTGTAGTCCACCAAAGCCTTTAATCTAGGTTTCTGGTCTGGTCCATATTAATATGGGTAAGCTTTCCAATTCATGGAGTAATGCGTATGATGTTGAGAATGTATGAAAAGTTATTTTACTTCATAACCAAAAGTTCATTTTTGCATTTTTGGTTTATTTTATATTTAAGTAGTTTTAGATTATGATTAATTTACTATAATCAAGGAGCATGAGTAAAGTTACAATCGTCGTTAAAACAAGTTATTTGGAATAGTGGTTGACCCATAAATTATTTTCTAGGGTGCGTATGAGTGGTTCAACTATATTTTCAAGGGGTGTGATCCGGTTTTTTGCCTAAAAAAACACTAATTTTTTTTCAAGGGGTGTGTTCGCCCGTCCAGCCATTAACCTGGGTCCGCCCTGATTTGGAATGCCCTTACTTCCATAAAAGAGTAGTCATTTGTAACATTTAGAATAACTTAGAGTGAGAGTTGGCTACAAAGTCCATTTTCCTACAAAGTGTAAAAAGTCATAAGACACCATAATGTCAATCATAAAACACACTCAAACCCACAAATAACATAGTGAAGATTACTAAAACACCATATTTGTGGGTTTTGTTTCGTGTTTTGGATGATAAGGCTTTGATTATCGAATGACTAACATTAGTGTGTTTTATGTCGATTATCATGTTGTGTGTTATATTCGTAGTTGTACGATGGTGTGTTTGAAGTTTTAAAGGACTATTAGGGTTTGGATATTGTGTTTTAGTGATTTTCACTATGTTATTTTTGGGTTTTGAGTGTGTTTTTTGCTGAAATTGTGGTGTTTTAAGACTATGTACACTTTGTAGGAAAAATGAACTTTATAGCTGAACCCCACCCAACTTTTGATATATAATATTAAGAATTTCTTCCGAATTAGGCATTATACATCTTTGCTAGAAAATATCTAACTTGTTCGCTTATTTATTGTGTTGTGTAATAGTCATCAATGATCAAACCCATCTATCTTAGGTCAAGTGGTGTTAGGTCATCCGGGGTGGTTAACATTTTGTGCGTGATGGAAAAATTTCACGTGTGAACAATTGCCAAACACCACCGTCACCCCTATAATTCAGCGCGTGGAAGTTAATTCCCGTTATAAAAACAACGCGTTATAGGAGATGCATGATAAGCTTTTGGGTCTTGTTTCATGTTTTATTTAATTGCTTTGTTGGGTTTTGAGGGTTGTTGTGAGTGATGGGCATTTCCACTAAAAAAAGGTTGTGAGTGATGGAATAAAGCTCGATGATGTGGCGGAACTTGATTGGAAGTTGTGAGTGACAAATTGGTGGTGAGTGATGACCACCCCTAGCCCCTTAGAACTCACTATGTTATAATGCTTTGGAATAAAACAACCATGTTGTTATGATGGAGATCATGCGGAAGATGCGTTGTCTCATGCATTTGTGGGTGTCTCCACTAGAGTTAGACAAAACCAACGAGATACTTGAAGAACTATTATTCGTGATCGTGGGTAGTGTATATATCCATGAAATGATAGTAGTTACTATGGTGTTACATAACATCACCTTGGATGTGTTGGTGGTGGTTATCAAGCTCTTTTCAACATGAGAAGCATGGTCCAGTATGTTAATTTCTTTGTTGAAAAGAAGTATTGTCGTTTTGATGATATTTTGAGGCCCTAATGGACCTTAAAATGAAAACAATGATGCATAACATAAAGATACACAATGGTATGAAAGCATGATCCATAGTCAATATTTTTATTATTACTCAACTTCTTATAAATAACTGCTATTTTGTAAGGTTTAGGAGAACTATCAATATATTACCATAAATTTTTGCTTGAAATTGACCTTTTTTTAAGGATTAGCGTTACCCATTAGCTTTGTTCGCTTTCATATTGTGTGCAACGCGACAAGCAACACACATGTTCCTCGTCACATCCGGTCAAGTCTCCAGCCCGTTCTTATAATCATACATCATTGCATAGTGTTTCAATAAAACTTTGTAACTAAATTTCGTTTTAGGAATACACGAACAAGGGTGACATTTACAACAAATAGCACTTATGTGATATTCCTTAAAAAGTAATATCATATCGTTTTGGAGCTCTTTAATTAACAATTTATGTGATAATTTACTTGCAGAAATTAAAATATCGTTAGTTTATTCCGAAAATAATTGAAAATATAATTACGTTATCATTCTGAAAAACCAAATATATGAAAAAACATCCCGTATCATGCAAGATAATGAACAATCCAAATCAACCCCACCTTTGATATCTGTCAAATATATCCTTCTTTACTTCATATCCTCTAACCACGACTTTATAAAAGTTCCAACTTTATATTCCATGTGTTAAGTTTCTTGAACACTCACTGGGGTCAGCATAAAAGTTTCCTAAACCACATTGGGGTCAATATGTCGCAACCAAATTTTTCGGAATTAGAAAAACTCATGTATGCATGTGTAGGGCCGGGCTATGTAATAGGTATCGGTGTGTCACGTGATCGACACCGACAGTGGCGGACACAAGAATTTTTTCTTGAGGGTGCGGAATATTTTCAAAGATTTTAGGCCCCTAGCTGTATAAAAATATCGGTTCATAGGGGGCCGGGTCGGATCATGTAAGATAAAAGAACATCAAACTAAAATTTATAAATCATCAAAAACACGTCAAACGTCATTACAAATTACAAACATATTTAAAATTGTGCCCTACAGGGTTTTTTTTTTTTTTTTTTTTTTTTTTTTTTGACATATATCCAAAATATAATCTAAAGATACTAAACACGCCCTAAGTTCATTATATTCTTACTCATTGTTCCTAACACATATAATCTGCTTTATAACTTTATAAAACAACACTAAACACTTAAACAAAATAAACAATCATGTTCAACCATAGCCCATAACTTTCAATTATATTTTTAAACATTCAAGCACTAATATTAAATGTTGATTACTTGTAACTAATCATTTAAACAAACAAGTCTAGAACAACAAAAAAATCAAAAAAAAATAAATAAATAAAAAGATTAAACCCTTACACATCTATATTTTCTTCTAATCATCACATAAAACAAAATAAATAAATAAATAAATAAACCATGCTAGTTCTATATTGGAATTCTAACGTAATATGGGTCGGTCCAATCGGAATTTTGGTTTTTCCGGTAGAAAAAGCCACCATGTCATGAGCAGTGGCGTCAAGTCGCTGGGAGTTTTTTTTTTGGGCGGGATTTGAAAATGGAATGGGTGGATGGGTTTGGGTTATTTTATTTAGTTCAAATTTCTTTAGGTTGGATTTGGGCTTGTGTTAATAAAAATTGATTGCAGACTGTACTTTGAATAAGTTGTTAATAATTATTTTTTTTTCTAAGTAGGGCGGTTGAAATTTTTCAAGGGGTGCGGGTGAAAAATTCCAAAGGTTGCGGTCGGGATTTTCGACAAAAAATAACACTAAAAAATATTTTTTCATGGGGTGCGCCCGCCCACCCTTGGCTTAGGATGGGTACGCCCCTGGACGCCAGTTAAAAGGTTAGACTAGTGGGTATGGGGAGGCTCATCCCCATGAGGATGGGCCGCCACGTAGGCGCCACATCACCATCCCATGGAGGATGGGCCTCCTCCATTTTTGAGGGGATGGAGGATGGGGCTACACCACCTAGTTATTTAATAATTTTCTAAGTTTTTTTTGTTAGCTTAATAAAAACTATATAAAAATTAAAAAATACAACATAAAACAACATAAATAAATTCATTTCATAACATAAAAAAAATTACATTTCCTAAAAATAAAAAAAAATTACATTTCCTAAAAAAAAAAAAAAACCTACGACGTCCATATTTTCTTCACATCTTCTTTCATCCTCCGATACACCTCTCGTTTATCCTCCGGAACCGAGTCGAGATCCAACCTCATAATCCTAAAATCCTCCGCTCGAGCATAGTCGGCCGACACGGTTTTCTTGTGACTATACTTTTCGGCCGCGAACTCTTTGAACGAACGGAATTCGTTTATCAACTCGTCCATTTTCGAAGACGGCTTCGAGCCGCCCCTCCACTCGAGCCGGCCCTTTTGCGCTTTCCGGCCGCCTCTTTTTTTGCTTTGTCCCTTCCGGTGGGACGTTCCGACTCGTGAACGGGCAACACATCCTCGTCATATATCGGGTCGTCGTTTATGTCGATTTGACAACAAGTGGTGGAGCCTCCCGCACTATAACTTCCGGACTCGAAAGTTTTAGTCCGTTTGGCGGTTGCGATCTCATTTGGAACCGGTATCCATTTTGGTTCTTTCTTTAGAACGTTCCATGCTCGGAGGTGCGGGAAAGGCGACGGATTTTTTGAATCCCATTTAGCCATCGCAAGGTTAAGTATGTCCTCGTCGTTGCTCCCACCAGGAGGTCAAGCGTAAATTGCGTTATAATACTCGCAAAATTCATTGACGGTCTTGTTCATTTTCCGCCACTTGCCCGATACGGAATCAATATCACGCACCGGGCCTTGCCCCATAAGCTCGTTAAATCTATCCGTTGTCGCCTTCCAAAAACTAGAACCCGTTTGATTGTTCCCTAAAATTAAAAAAAAATGCATTAGTAAAATTAAAAAATAAATCTTTTTAATTTTAAATTAAAAAAAAATGAACTTTGGTTCACACCGACAATCGGGCAAGTTGAGGACTTAACATACGCAATTGCTAGCGCCTCCTCCTCTACTTTTGTCCATTGTCTCGGCTTTGCTCTCGAACCGCTTTTTTGCGGTGTCGGGTTCGGTTTCAACCGCCTTCCCCTTCCCCGTGTTTTTTTTGCGCTTGAGTTCTTTAGGTGGCGATTCGGGGACGACTTCATCATCATCGTCAAGTTGAACCGGGGGTTGCGGTTGGGAAGTTGGCGGTTGCGATTGGAATTGATCAAGTTGAACCGAGTTGCGTTGCATGAATTGTTGAAGTGTTTGGTATTGTTGCATTTGTTGAACTTGTGACATTTGGGAGAAGGCGTTAGGTGATTGTTGGAAACCCGAAAACGTAAATTGTGGAGACACCCATGAAGGATCCATAGTCGGAGTGTAAGCGGGACTCGAAAAAAAGTTAGGTTGGTTTGGGTTGGGATTGTTCGGGTTGGGGTTGTTTGGGTTGAATGGATTCATGTTTGTATAAAAAATGGGAGTGTTTTTTATAAAAATGGATGAGAATGGGAGAAGAATAGGAGAAATATTGAGGAAATGGTATAAAAAATGGATGAAAGTGGTATATATTTAAAGTGAAAAAGTTATTTTTTTATTAAATCTAGCCGTTACCAACGGCTATTATTTTGAAATTGGGCGCGTCGAGTTCGTCTACGGGGAGCCGGAAAGGACAGGACGGAAAGAGGGGGCGGTGCGGGGGACCGGCGTCGGGCCTCGCCAGGCCTAAGCCGGCCCCCATACCGCTTGGTCTTATATGTTGTACTTGTATCCATGTTTAGGTGACATCACATATTTATGGACGATTGAAAGTATAATAAAGCGATTTAACACATGCTGATCATATTAGACTTTGGTTAGTTACTCATGGATGTAATTACCAGCAAAGGGAACTAATGCGATGCGACACACTGTTAAATTTCACTACAATAATAAAAAATAAATATATAAGGTTTAAAATAAAAAAAAAAGATGAAAGTATTAGTTATTAACAGGTTAAACAACCACAATATTAGAGAGAATGAGGTGATCGGTCTTTAAGTTAGAATATTTGATAACTAAATTTCAAACTTTTATTTTATAATCAATATTGTGGAGGAATGACCCAGCTCGGTCATCCCGGGTCGGGTAAACCGTCATAAATGCGACATAATTAAAAAGAATATTATCGCTATATTGCCATGCAAATAGAAGATTTGCAATATCTCCTAAAAAGTGGGGATTACCGTACAACTAACTCCCCGACTTTGAGGGAAACCCTAATCCACCGAAAATTATATATAGAGGATACATTTTGAAGTAAGGATTATCACAACCCTCTCTCCCTCTCTTAAATACTTTCACTCCCACAAACGAATACTTATTCTCACGCCGGGGGTTGTTTACAGGAATAACCCATTCCTGTTACGAGTCCTACCGGTATCCTGTTTTGCAGATCAGAGTTCAAACCACTTCTAGTCGGATTACCTAACCCAGGGACGTATCTCAGGGGACGTTTCAGCCGACGGTGATGCCGTGGGCCATGCAGAACGCCCCCATCACCCCAGGAAACCAATCGTATATTCCACCTTATTATTACATGCCACTTTATGTTTACATGCCGCCTCAGGCGTACGGCTTCGGGATGCCATATAAAGGAAGTCAGTCATGGGACTACCAATACACGCAGCCTTCGCCTTGGTACGGCCACTCTGGGCCATACTCAACGTCTGTCAACACAACCACAACAGGGACACTCGGTGGTAATGTTTCCAGTGCGAGACAACGACTTAATTACGCTCAAACTGGACCCTCATCGGTCACATAAGTATTTACCCCTCCCATGACTCAGGGTCAGCCGGTAGCAGAGCCCATTAACTTGGATGGAGTGGAGTTGACTAGGCCGTATAAACCGACAGACGTCACGTTCAACTCAAAGTTTTCCAGGCGAATAGAAGAAGCACCCATAAAAGATAAACCAAAGATGCCGCCAACTGTGGGTAAATATGATGGGATAAGTGATCCAGATGATCATATCAATATCTCCCGGAGCGCGGGAGAGGTGGCCCTATGGCCGATGCCCTTATGGTGTAAGATATTTGTCCAAACCCTCGTGGGCGCCGCTCACGTTTGGTGGGATAGTTTGCCAATTGGGGGAATTGATAGTTTTGACGAACTAATAGCAAAGTCCTCGCTTTAGTTTAGCCAGCAGTGACGACACACCAAAGACAGAAACGAGGTGTTGCACATATGCCAACGGGAAAACGAAACTGTAGAAAACTTTCTAGCAAGATTTAACAAGGAAAGCATAGCGATTCCTGGGCTAACATAGGATTTAGCATGCGGGGCCTTCCTGCAAGGTGTTAATGATGACGAGTTGCTCAGGAAGCTATATGACAAGAACGGGGTTCCTGACACAATAGAAGAAATCATCAAGATCGCCAATGTGTATGTGCGCTAGGAGAAATCAATAATAACAAGTCATGCAACGAACAAGAAAAAGGACTCCTATAGGGGGTCCGAAGAGACGGATCGCCGCAGGGGAAAGATTAAAAGCCAAAGAGGCAGGTTTTCAAGAGGGAGCAATACCGAATCACAAGGAAGATATGACAAGCCAAGGAATACACCCGGGAGAACCGAATACTCCCCAAGTAAGACCAAACCAGATTTTCCCGCGTTAATCAAGACACCCGTAGAGATCCTGGCCTCAGAAAATCTTAAGCTCAACCCACCTAAGCCTTTGAAGGGCGCACAAGGAAAAGATCCCATAAAGTACCACGAATGCCACAAAAGCCGGGGGCATTACACCAACGATTGCTTCCAGTTAAAAAAGCAAATTGAGTATTACGTCAAGTCAGGAAAGCTAGCCCATTTAGTTAAAGACATCAAACAAGGTCCCCTGCCTGTTAAAGTTGAAGACGCTAAGGCAGGAAAAAGGCAGCAGGACATGAACATGATGTATGTTGAAGACAGACGGGGAACAAAGCGTGGGTGATTATAACATGAGGAGGATCTTGATTGACAGATATGCAGGTGGGACCTAGGCAACGGGATACCTACTGTCACACCCCGACCACGTAAAACAACAAATCGTGGCGGAAACGTCGGGGAGTGATGTGGCAGAATTATTGTTTCATAACCATGGATACAAAAAGAGTTTCGTTTTATTGAATATTAAACATCAACATTGTCTTAACATAGAACAAACAAGTTTCTTATCGACTATCATAGTTATTATGTCACTAAGGCCTTGTCCAGATCCTATGTGACACATGCATCGTAGAAATCACATCAAGCAACAACACCTGAAACATATGTAAAAACAAAGTCAGCAAAGAAATGCTGGCAAGTACATAGGTTTTATAAGAGTATCGGAATCAAGGCTTCGTTTACATGTTGCAGCACTTGATTAGACTACAAGAGTCAAAATACAAACCTCGTTTTGAAAAGTGTATTGCAACATAATTTAACCAACTCAAATCAAGTGGGTTATAGTTTATAAATTCTCGTAGCCATGATTCTTAACCCCAAAAGCATTTGTTTTAGAAAACCAACTTGTAAAACATCTTGTGTCAACTCGTTAAAAACTCGTATGGTTTATATCTTTTAGAAAAACATCGTTGTGTGACATCGTTTCAAAATCGTTTACCCAAGTGAACTAAATAACGCTACGGTATGTGATATGTTGAAAGCACTTATATATAGGAAGTACCAGCGGCGTATCCACCATGCTTTCATCACATTACACCCGTCTCGTTATCTAAACACTAACCAAAAAATAATCGTTTATTCAATTCGTTTATCTTGTTCAAAATCGTTTCCAAATCGTTAACTTGTTTAAATCGTTTAAGTCATCCTCGTTTTAATTGTGACAACTACTTATGATCGTCTCGCTAACAACATTCAAACCTTCGTGACTCGACTAACTCGCTTCTCGCGTTAACAAACCACCAAAGGGTAAGTTAACTAACATCAGATTCAGTCGTTACCCACAACCCCCACACATAACCATGGGTGCAGTAAAATAACGAGATTTGTCAGATCCTATGGTACCATAACCTAATACTGGTCGGCTTGATCAATGCTAATAAATGTCATTTGTTATGTAACTACAACCAACAAGTTTGTTCACTTTATTGAAATCGTTATTAGTTTTGTATAAACCATCTTAATTGTTTTTGAAAAACCATCGTTTAGACCTTAAAAATCATTTTGTACATATGAATCACCCCAAAACAATTGAAAAACAGTAAAATAGGGGAACTATGTACTCACATGAAGTGCAAAGTATCCTCAATCAATAGAACTTCAACAAACTCAAGTAAACCAGAGAAATCAAGTAGCTCCTAGCAATTGAATTACTAGTCAAACAATAGACGCCTAAATCAGAAGATCGGACAGAATGAGGTCTTGTAAACCAAATGAGTGTTGGAACTCATGTGATATGGTTTAACAAAGCCTACATCCTAAAATGAAACTTATCCTAAGTGCTTTCGACCCATTGCGACTCCTTAAGGTAGCTTACGCTACTTTAACGCGTCGTGCGCGCAAATGCGCGTTCGAGACGTCTAACTAGTCCTATGACAAGTATTATGCCTACACATGTTTAAATATGTTACATAATCAGTTATGTGACAAAAGTTAAGGTTACATATGCTTAATTACCAATTATGCATGAAAAGGGTATTTTGGTAATTTACCTAGGGCATATAAACTACTTATCATACAACTACTTAAACTAGGTGACCATAAGGTATAACCTCGGAAGGTTATTCCATATGTAACTATGGTCACTAAACATGTTTGGTCGGATCCTAATGATCGACCAAACGGGTCGTGTTCGAAAGTCTAACCAGGTGTTTAGTCCGCTTGACTTACGACTCTACACAAGCACTAATCTAAAAAGGGACGAGCTAAACATGCTAGAACATGTTTAGTTAAGTTAGAAAACAGGTTTTGATATCAAAACAAACGGTTTTGATACCCTAGAGTAGTTTGGTTACAAAATATGCGAGAATACGCATTTTGGTCGAAACTACGACTCGTCACTGAGCCTAGATAACGTGGTAATCAGTAGGTATAGTCACTAGGGACTATAACCATCGTGATTACGCTCACGTTATGAAGTTCAAACGAACTTCGCGTTGACCATAAACTGGTCGATGCAGAAAGTCAAACGCAGTTTGACTTTAACGATAAAAACGAATAAAAAGAACGAAGGAATACTTACAAAGGGTCCCCGCAAGCTTTGATCTGATTTACTCTCAGGTATGAAGTATGCACTTTAACTTAGCGAGCCAATATCAGATCAATGTGGGTTTTGCAAGTGAATTGGGTTGGGTATTTATAGGAATTCAAGAACCGTTAGGACCGTTTCTCGAAGATTGAGCTTTGATATAAGCCGTACAAGTGGGCACATTGTATTAGAATACAAGGGGTACTCAAATACTATCCAATTTTGCACATAGAATGATCAAAACCATGTGCAAAGGACCTACACTTGAGAATCTTGCATTTCGGCTCATTTTTGGCACGTTTAAGCCCCGTTAACCTCATTTCAAGGCTCTAAAATGAAGTTAAAGTATAGGGAACTCAAAACATGCTCAAAAATATCTCGGATGTCGGTTCGTTTGGTCATACGATCGCGTTATTCGCTTAATTACGACGGAAGTCGTAACAAACGCAAAAACGATCCAAATTAAGCGAAGAATGGAATTTTCTTATGCCAAACACTAAAATAAAATATTTTAATGCTTACATAAATTTTTGGATGTCCGGATATATTCAGAACGTAAGATATGCGGGAAAATGCAAACTTGTGCACTTTTTGACGCTTTTAGTCCCTATTGATCAATAAAGTTTATTTTAGCATACCGAACCCCTCAAAGCCTATTACTAAGCTATGTAAAGGTTATTTAGGGTATGTTTAACTTATGATCAAGTTCTGGAATGCTCGTTACTATACAAATCGGTATAGTTTTAGCAGTTTGACACAAATAGTCCCTACGATCGAACAAACTTGATTTCAACACACCAAACCATCCAAAACTTATTTCTAAGTTATGTGGAGGTTATTTAAGGTATGTTAAGCCTATTTCACTATTCTGGAGCGTTTGTTGCATTAAACTGGTTATATTTACGCATCAATTCGCGTATAACCTTCAAGAAAGCGATTTAAAGCTTGAAATCGGATTTGAATTAAATTGAAAAATCACCAAACATAAATACATACATAATAACACCAAAAAACATATAATAACACCAAAGCACATTGTTTTATTAATAATCAACATTGTTTTACATTGTACATCGATTATAGAATACAGTTGTTACACCTACCTCAGCGCCAACTCTCTCATCATCACTGCCCCGATAGGTGATTATTTCGCCTTCATCTGGTCCTCACGTTCCCAAGTAAACTCTGGGCCACGTTTGGATTCCCAACGAACTTTTACCAATCGAATCTGTTTGTTCTTCAACTGTTTGAATGTACGGTCCACTATCTCCTCGGGTTCTCGACAAAGTGCATCATTTCATTGATTCGGATTTCGTCGAGAGGAATGTGAACATCAGCGTCAGCTAAACACTTTCGCAGATTGGACACGTGAAAAGTCGGGTGAATATTCCCAAGCTCTGGAGGTAGCTCTAATCGATAGGCAACTTTCCCAATTCTTTCCACAATCTTGAATGGTCCCACATATCGAGGTGCAAGTTTTCCTTTCTTTCCAAATCTTACCACTCCCTTCCAAGGTGAAACCTTGAGTAGGACATGGTCTCCAACTTGAAATTCTAAGGGCTTGCGTCGCATATCCGCATAACTCTTTTGACGGCTTCGAGCTGTCACAAGATTATCGCGGATTTTCTTGATTTTGTCTGTTGTTTCCAGAATGAGCTCAGGTCCAGTAAGCTGGGCTTCACCGGTCTCATTCCAACAGACATGTGAGCGACATTTTCGACCGTAGAGAGCTTCGAATGGTGCCATATTAATACTAGCATGATAGCTATTGTTGTAAGAGAACTCGATCAGTGGAAGATGAGAATCCCAATTACCACCAAAGTCTATTACGCATGCTCTAAGCATATCCTCCAAAGTTTGAATCGTTCGCTCAGATTGACCATCTGTTTGGGGATGATAAGCAGTGCGTAGATTCAGTTGGGTTCCCAAAGCAGATTGCATGGTCTTCCAGAAATGAGATGAGAATCGAGCATCACGATGGGAAATGATATCCAAAGGAACACCATGTCGTGATACAATCTCATCAACATAAATCTTTGCAAGTTTATCAGCAGATAGATCCTCACGAATCGGAATAAAATGAGCTGATTTCGTTAATCGATCGATAACAACCCAAATAGCATCATGACCTTTAGACGTACGCGGTAACTTAGTGATGAGATCCATCGTAATGTTCTCCCACTTCCAAACCAGTATCTCTGGTTGTACAAGCAAACCAGAAGGTCGTTGATGTTCAGCCTTGACTTTAAGACAAGTCAGGCATTTTGATACATACAAGGCAACATCCTTTTTCATACCTGGCCACCAACACTGAGTACGAAGATTCTTGTACATTTTATCAGCACCAGGATGGATAGAATATCGAGACTTGTGAGATTCGTCCATTACCAAGGTGCGAAGATCGTCTTGTTTCGAAATCCATAAACGATCCTTGAAGTAGAGCAACCCATCGTCCTTTGCTTCTAGCTTAAGCTCAAGTTGACGTGGTAATTCCTTACCTATCAAATTTCGTGAAGCACAAAATTGTTGAGCTTGAAGAACACGAGTTTGAAGATCAGATAGCGTTTGAACAGAATGAAGCTTGACTCGCTCTTTTCGACTAAGCGCATCGGCTACGACATTCGCCTTACCAGGATGGTAGCGAATCTCGCAATCGTAATCGCTCAAGAGCTCAACCCAACGTTGTTGCCTCATGTTCAGCTCTTTCTGATTAAGAATATGCTGGAGACTTTTGTGGTCTGTGAAAACCACACACTTTGTTCCATAGAGGTAGTGTCTCCAGATTTTAAGCGCGAAAACCACAGCTCCTAACTCAAGATCATGAGTCGTGTAGTTCTTCTCATGAATTTTCAGCTGTCTAGACGCATAAGCTATGACTTTACCTCGTTACATAAGAACGCAACCAAGTCCTAGATTCGACGCGTCACAATAGACAACAAAATCATCGTTTCCATCGGGCAGAGATAGAACAGGAGCATTACATAACTTCTGTTCCAGCGCTTGAAACTCTTCTTCTTGCTTGGGTCCCCACTCAAAAGGCTTATTCTTCTGAGTCAAAGCAGTGAGCGGAACCGCAATCTTCGAGAAATTTGAAATGAATCGACGATAATATCCAGCAAGACCAAGAAAAGATCGAATCTCTGTAGGTGTCGTCGGTGTACTCCAATCCTTAATAGCAGCAATTTTAGAGGGATCCACATGAATACCCTCCTTGTTGACTATGTGACCCAAGAATTGAACTTCTTTAAGCAAGAATTCACACTTGGAGAATTTATCAAGAAGTTGTTCCTTCTTTAGGAGTTCCAATGTTAAGAGAAGGTGTTGCTCGTGCTCGGCTCGAGACTTCGAATAAACAAGAATATCGTCGATGAACACAATAATAAACTTGTCTAAATAAGTTTTACAAACCCTATTCATTAAGTCCATAAAGATAGCTGGAGCATTCGTCAAACCAAAAGGCATGACTGTGAACTCATAATGCCCATATCTTGTGCGGAAAGCAGTTTTGGGAATATCTTCTTCGAGAACATGAAGTTGATGATACCCAGAACGCAGATCGATCTTTGAAAAGCATGAAGCACCTTGCAGCTGGTTGAAGAGATCATCAATTCGAGGTAGGGGATATCGATTCTTGATGGTAAGCTTGTTAAGCTCACGATAATCGATACACATTCGAAAAGATCCATCTTTCTTTTTCACGAAGAGGACAGGAGCTCCCCAGGGCGAAAAGCTAGGACGGATGAATCCTTTATCAGATAACTCTTGAAGCTGTTTTGATAACTCTTGCATCTCCGACGGTGCAAGACGATAAGGTGCTTTCGCAATCGGGTTGGCATTGGGTACAAGGTCAATATGAAACACGACTTGACGAACTGGAGGTAAACCAGGCAGTTCATCAGGAAACACCTCTGGATAATCCCGAACAATCGGAATATCCTGAATACTCTTGCTCTTGTCTTTCTCCTCGGTGACATGTGCTAGAAAAGCAACATATCCTTTTCGTAAATACCTTTGGGCTTCCATACACGACATAAGCTTCAATCCACCTGAAGGTTTCTCGCCACGAACTTCCAGAACATCGCCAGAAGACAAGGGAATACGAACAATCTTATCGAAACAAACCACCTCAGCGTGGTGTTTGGTTAACCAATCCATTCCAACGATAATGTCGAAGCTCCCAAGTTGCATCGGTGTGAGGTCAATAGGAAAAAGATGCTTATCAAGGTTCAACTGACAATCGCGAATAATAGAATCGAGAACAAGAGGTTTACCGGTAGCAACTTCGACAGATAAGGGTTTTCCTTAGTTTAGTTCTAGGTATCGCAAGCAAAGGTTCAAAAGACAAAGAAACAAAACTTCTATCGGGCACCAGAATCAAAAAGAACAGATGCAGGTCGATTGTTAACAAGAAACGTACCATTAACCACCTCGTTGTCGGCCCTCGCTTCGTTTGCATTCAAGTTGTACGCTCGTCCACGAGCGGGATTCACATTGGCGTTGACGTTCGCATTATCATTCGCGTTTGCATTCACCAGCCTCAGACAGTTGTTGCGGAAGTGACCAAACTCTCCACAATTGAAACATGAACCTGGTGGGAATCTCGCAGCATTCTCTTGAACCGGAGCTTGAACCTGGGCAACTGATTCTGTCCCAAATGACAAATATTGGCCAAATGCCCAAGTTTACCACACGTTGTGCATTGCTTACAAGCTTGTTGTGCAACATGATGACCGTTGCAGCGAGCACAATGAGGTGCGGTACCATCATACGCTTTCTTTGCAGGCGGCTGAGCCGGTGGGTTCTGCGGGTTCTGAGCTGTCTGTGCTGTAACAGCAAAGTTCTGAGCTCCCTTTCGTTTCCTTGACTTCTTCGACGACTCGCCTTTCTTACCCTTTCCTTTTTCCTTGTCAGAATTGGTCGACTTCTTTTTATCACCCTTGCGGGTGAGTTTACCCTTCCTGACTTGAGACTCAGTCAGGGTAGCCGACAACTTGATCGCTTGACGGATGGTAGTAGGATTAACACCGGTCACAATATCTTGAATGGAATCGGGTAAACCATCGATATATCTCTCGATTGCTTTCTCCAGAGGGGTAACCATGGTGGGACACAACAGATTGAGTTCCTCAAAACGATCCGTATACGCACGGTGTTCACCCCCATCTTGCTTTAAATAGTCAAACTCTCGCTCCAAAGCCCGAATTTCGTGACGGGGACAAAACTCCTTCATCATGAGAGCCCGAAGCTCTTCCCATGTTTGTGCCAACGCCACTTCGACACCCCTATCGCGCATAACACCATTCCACCAGGTAAGCGCTCGCTTCTCAAACACGCTTGAAGCAAATTCAACCTTACGCGCATTCGGACACTGCACATGTCTGAATGTGCTCTCGATACTCTCAAACCACTGCAGGAGCGCAGTTGCTCCTTGTGACCCAGAAAACTTTAGAGGCTTAGCAAAATTGGAACTCTTGAAATTACACGGTGCATTGTTGTTGTTATTATTGTTGTTGTATATCTCATGGATTTGGGTTACAACGCCTGGAAGCACAGCAGCCATTTGTTGTGAGACAAGGGCTGCGACTTCTTCAGTCGTAAAAGTGTGTGCTTCACATCGAGGAGGCATTGTCTAACAAGGAAACAGGAGAATTGAGTGAGGTTGAAAAGCAAAAGAGGTATTGAAAATACCAACAAAACACAAGAAAGGCGATCATTTGTTCGTTACCTCGAACAAACAAACGACACGCAACGATTAATCAAAGTAAATGGGTCAAACTAATGTATCGCGAAGACATGCTTGCCTATAAGTGAACACTCACCCCAAGAGTTCCCAGGTAAGAGTGACTGGTCCGATTATGTGGATTTGTACGAACACTCCAGCCTTAGACAGAAAACTCAGAGTACAGGCACTCACCCTTCCAGTTTGCACGTGTTCACACTATTTAGACCTAAACTTTGACGAGATTTTGAAAACTTAGAGGGTTCAAAACCTTATAACAGAGGGTTCAAAACCTAGTAATCAATCATCTTAGAACAGACGATTAGTTTTCAAAGCGGATTCGAATTTAGTGTTCTCATTGTGGTTATCACCTAAGGATAGGTGATGGTTTTGTTTTTAAAATCTAAACACAAGTAAACTTGCGTTAGGGTCCTAGAAGTTATAGTCTAGGTCAAAGCATTACTAATAACCTAATTCCCTATAACCATTGGCTCTGATACCAACTTCTTCTGTCACACCCCGACCACGTAAAACAACAAATCGTGGCGGAAACGTCGGGGAGTGATGTGGCAGAATTATTGTTTCATAACCATGGATACAAAAAGAGTTTCGTTTTATTGAATATTAAACATCAACATTGTCTTAACATAGAACAAACAAGTTTCTTATCGACTATCATAGTTATTATGTCACTAAGGCCTTGTCCAGATCCTATGTGACGCATGCATCCTAGAAATCACATCAAGCAACAACACCTGAAACATATGTAAAAACAAAGTCAGCAAAGAAATGCTGGCGAGTACATAGGTTTTATAAGAGTACCGGAATCATGGCTTCGTTTACATGTTGCAGTACTTGATTAGACTACAAGAGTCAAAATACAAACCTCGTTTTGAAAGGTGTATTGCAACATAATTTAACCAACTCAAATCAAGTGGGTTATAGTTTATAAAATCTCGTAGCCATGATTCTTAACCCCAAAAGTATTTGTTTTAGAAAACCAACTTGTAAAACATCTTGTATCAACTCGTTAAAAACTCGTATGGTTTATATCTTTAGAAAAACATCGTTGTGTGACATCGTTTCAAAATCGTTTACCCAAGTGAACTAAATAACGCCACGGTATGTGATATGTTGAAAGCACTTATATATAGGAAGTACCAGCGGCGTATCCACCATGCTTTCATCACATTACACCCGTCTCGTTATCGAAACACTAACCAAAAACCAATCGTTTATTCAATTCGTTTATCTTGTTCAAAATCGTTTCCAAATCGTTAACTCGTTTAAATCGTTTAAATCATCCTCGTTTTAATTGTGAAAACTATTTATGGTCGTCTCGTTAACAACATTCAAACCTTCGTGACTCGACTAACTCGCTTCTCGCGTTAACAAACCACCAAAAGGTAGGTTAACTAACATCAGATTCAATCGTTACCCACAACCCCCACACATAACCATGGGTGCAGTAAAATAACGGGATTTGTCAGATCCTATGGTACCATAACCTAATACTGGTCGGCTTGATCAATGCTAATGAATGTCATTTGTTATGTAACTACAACCAACAAGTTTGTTCACTTTATTGAAATCGTTATTAGTTTTGTATAAACCATCTTAATTGTTTTTGAAAAACCATCGTTTAAACCTTAAAAATCATTTTGTACATATGAATCACCCCAAAACAATTGAAAACCAGTAAAATAGGGGAACTATGTACTCACATGAAGTGCAAAGTATCCTCAATCAATAGAACTTCAACAAACTCAAGTAAACCAGAGAAATCAAGTAGCACCTAGCAATTGAATTACAAGTCAAACAATAGACGCCTAAATCGGAAGATCGGACAGAATGAGGTCTTGTACACCAAATGAGTGTTGGAACTCATGTGATATGGTTTAACAAAGCCTACATCCTAAAATGAAACTTATCCTAAGTGCTTTCGACCCATTGCGACTCCTTAAGGTAGCTTACGCTACTTTAACGCGTCTTGCGCGCAAATGCGCGTTCGAGACGTCTAACTAGTCCTATGACAAGTATTATATGCCTATACATGTTTAAATATGTTACATAATCAGTTATGTGACAAAAGTTTAGGTTACATATGCTTAATTACCAATTATGCATGAAAAGGGTATTTTGGTAATTTACCTAGGGCATATAAACTACTTATCATACAACTACTTAAACTAGGTGACCATAAGGTATAACCTTGGAAGGTTATTCCATATGTAACTATGGTCACTAAACATGTTTGGTCGGATCCTAATGATTGACCAAACGGGTCGTGTTCGAAAGTCTAAGCAGGTGTTTAGTCCGCTTGACTTACGACTCTACACAAGCACTAATCTAAAAAGTGACGAGCTAAACATGCTAGAACATGTTTAGTTAAGTTAGAAAACAGGTTTTGATATCAAAACAAATGGTTTTGATAACCTAGAGTAGTTTGATTACAAAATACGCGAGAATACGCATTTTGGCCGAAACTACGACTCGTCACTGAGCCTAGATAACGTGGTAATCAGTAGGTATAGTCACTAGGGACTATAACCATCGTGATTACGCTCACGTTATGAAGTTCAAATGAACTTCGCGTTGACCATAAACTGGTCAATGCAGAAAGTCAAACGCAATTTGAATTTAAAGATAAAAACGAATAAAAAGAACAAAGGAATACTTACAAAGGGTCCCCGCAAGCTTTGATCCGATTTACTCTCAGGTATGAAGTATGCACTTCAACTTAGAGAGCCAAAATCAGATCAATGTGGGTTTTGCAAGTCAATTGGGTTGGGTATTTATAGGAATTAAAGAATCGTTAGGATCGTTTCTCGAAGATTGAGCTTTGATCTAAGCCGTACAAGTGGGCACATGGTATTAGAATACAAGGGGCACTCAAATACCATCCAATTTTGCCCATAGAATGATCAAAACCATGTGCAAAGGACTTGCAAACCAGCTGCTGTTTTAAAAAAAAAAACTGTTTGTTGTACTAGGTATCTCACGCGGCCCGCGTAGCCAGACACACAGGCTTACGCGGCCCGCCTGGGCTGAGTTTCCAGAAATTGCAGTTTAGCCCCTGCACTTGAGAGTCTTGCATTTCGGCTCATTTTTGGCACGTTTTAGCCCCGTTAACCTCATTTCAAGGCTCTAAAATGAAGTTAAAGTATAGGGAACTCAAAACATGCTCAAAAATATCTCGGATGTCGGTTCGTTTGGTCGTACGATCGCGTTATTCGCTTAATTACGACGGAAGTCGTAACGAACGTAAAAACGATCCAAATTAAGCGACGAATGGAATTTTCTTATGCCAAACACTAAAATAAAATATTTTAATGCTTACAAACTTGTGCACTTTTTGACGCTTTTAGTCCCTATTGATCAATAAAGTTTATTTTAGCATACCGAACCCCTCAAAGCCTATTACTAAGCTATGTAAAGTTATTTAGGGTATGTTTAACTTATGATCAAGTTCCGGAATGTTCGTTACTATACAAATCGGTATAGTTTCGCAGTTTGACACAAATAGTCCCTACGATCGAACAAACTTGATTTCAACACACCAAACCATCCAAAACTTATTTCTAAGTTATGTGGAGGTTATTTAAGGTATATTAAGCCTATTTCACTATTCCGGAGCGTTTGTTGCATTAAACTGGTTATATTTACGCATCAAATCGCGTATAACCTTCCAGAAAGCGATTTAAAGCTTGAAATCGGATTTGAATTAAATTGAAAAATCACCAAACATAAATACACACATAATAACACCAAAACACATATAATAACACCAAAGCACATTGTTTTATTAATAATCAACATTGTTTTACATTGTACATCGATTATAGAATACAGTTGTTACACCTACCTCAACGCCAACCCTCTCATCATCACTGCCCCAATAGGTGATTATAACATTAGGAGGATCTTGATTGACATGGAAACCTGGTCTCTTATGAACAGACCAAGATGCAGTATATCAAAACACTTCTTCAGCTGTTGAAGAGTAGCCCTATCCTCATATACTTAATCCTCAACTTGCTTCATTAAGAGCTGATTTAAACCATCGGAGCCTGGACAAGCGTATACATTCTATACATCAAAATTCCAAACTTTATGCTTCTGTTAATACAAAAAAAAAAAAAAACAGGAAAGAACAAATCTCTAGTAAAATAAAATCTTATCTTACAGTAGTAGCAGATCCTTTCTTGCGTTTAGTAGGAACTACTGTGGGTTCTACATCATCATCATCTGCCCAGGTCAATTATAATCATCATTTAGTCATAAGCAAAAATTATTTTAACTGTACATTTAATAATCTTTGTTTATGTTTAATTTAACTTTATGTTTCTTTTAATACAAAAAGGCAGGAAAGAACAAATCTCTAGTAAAATAAAATCTTATCTTACAGCAGTAGCAGATCCTTTCTTGCGTTTAGTAGGAACTAATGTGGGTTCTACATCATCATCATCTGCCCAAGTTAATTATAATCATCATTTAGTCATAAGCAAAAATTATTTTAACTATACATTTAATAATCTTTCTTTGTGTTTAATTTGATTCCATCAAATATTTCTACGACTGCTCGCTCGAAGAAAACAGAGCTCGAATATATCAACAGTTTAAAATCCACAAACCTTAAATAACCCGCAAATGATTGTATGAATTTCAAACAACTGTGATTAGACTGAAATATAAAGTCAGAATTAGAGTAGATCACTTCAAAATTAAAAATTAAAAATTTCAAAATTAGAGTAGCAAAAAAAAACATACTTTAAACGATGTTGGAAAAATGATGCTGGAAACAACCGTAGAACAATCATCATCATCATCTGCTCTGATCATTTACAATCATCATTTAGTTATAACTCAGATAATTTTTTTTAGTAAAAATCAAAAACCAAAACAAACATAATCATATATATCACATTACCATCATCAAGGCAAACCACATATCCCCAAAATTTGTTCTGAAAGTGGGTCAGAGAGAGCTTCCGTTTTCTCTTATCCTTTATGAACAAATGTTGAGTATTGAGAAGAAGGGATTTGAGGGAGAGATAAATTAGAAATGTGGTTTGAAAATACAAAAGCAGAGAACACGAGAGTGTAAATATGAAGAGTGAAATGAGAAAAAAAAAACCATTATATAAGAAGATGATTGACAGAAGTGAGTGAGTGACATGCATTAATTGCAAATTACATATCCCCATGCATTTTGAATTTGAAATTACCGGCAATTTCAAAACATCTGCTAAGGTATACGTTTGCCAAAGGAACCATCTGCTAAGTTATACTTTCTTGTAGATGGGCAGTGGTTTGCCCTTTTCAATGTCGGTAAGAACCTTTAACATTTGAATATAGGACAATGGTTTGAAATTAAATGTATTTTAAAGTGATTTATATATTGCGGTTTATGACGCATTAATGACATAAGAAAAGTCTTGTTGGATAGCCTCTCTGGCTGACACATCAGCTTTTCTTATGTCATTGGTGTTATGGCTCATTTTCTAAGCATACATATCTTGAGCTATATCCTGCTTTTAATTGTTTATCTGCGATCAGGATACTGGACGGGGATATTGCTAACATCCTGGGTGATATCCTGAGGTATATCGAATTAATCACGTGCAGGTTAAAGACTGGGACTTGCTAACGGTCAAATGGACTTCATCTCCTCAAGACTCGGGCGTATTTGTTAAAGGAGAGACGTTGAACCCGAAAGACCAGGTCTACAACGTTCGGCTAAGGAATATTCGTTGGATCCCGGTTATATAGGATAGTTAGTTACATTCGTTTTACTATAAATAGATGGGGGCGGATCAGATTAAGGCACTCAACTTACACATTTTCGAACACTTTCTCTCTAGCTCATCGCAAACACTACACACAACACTTGTATTCGAATTGCATTGTAACACGTAGTCGATCCGCACCACATCCTGCACTGTATCCTGATATTTGAAGCAATAGAAGAACAAGGCAGCTGCGATTGTCAGCTCCCGAGGTTTTATGCCGGCGATCTAGATTGATCAAGGGCTTTCCTCGTACATCATGTGTCAACCTTTACCTTTTTGCTCATTGTTTGATTGTGGATACAGTTCGATATCCCGAGCCGTATCCTGAAACTGTTTTCATAACTAATTTGGTTAACACATTTTTCACATGTAATATTAGCACACTACCCCACTTAACTAATTTGATCACTAAATTGCTTCGGTAATTTTTGACCAAAACAATTGGGATTTCTCCTTTTATAGAAAATACAGATAGATTTTTTTGCGATATTTTTGGTTTTGTTTTTAAAACTAAAAAGAAAAAGATACTTTAGTAAAAATCAATTTATTACTCCTTTAAAAAAAAATCAATTTATACACATTAGGTTTTTTTTTTTGAACGACAAATTTGGATCACTGACGGACCACTGGAGTATCATCGTGCCATCAGCGGAACCATCCGATCATATCCATCTCCACTCGGCATAATGCCTATACACTAATTTATGAGGAAACCCAATAAATATGGGAAAACCCTTTTGTGGAATCAAACCCAGGACCTATCGATCTCAAAGCTTTATCCCACCCTTAAGATGCCACTAGGCTATAAAGCCATGGGCAATTTATACACATTAGTACATTACAATTTACCAACGTTCAACGGTTGCAATAAGTAGTAACATTTACATAAAGTTAGAAATCAACAACGTTCAACGGTTGCAAATAAAGTAACATTTACATAAAGTTAGAAATCAAAGCTAACCTTTACAAAATATACAAAAGCGAAACAATAATTTTAAAGCATAATGACATTTACTATAACTTTCTCATTACGAAAACAAATAATTTTAAAGCATAACTCATATCAAATTCTAAGAACATTAATATTATAAATCTTATCGTATTCTTTCATTTTCCTTTTAAACACAAATAAATAAATTTAATTAATTTCTTTCCTTTTTCTTTTTCGTCATAAATTATTCAGGAAACGATAAATTGTGATCATTCCCACATGCATAATGTATGCTTCAGTCTTCTCTCTCATTTCATCAACAATGGTGATTTCAATGTTGCATGGTAGCTGATTGATTATCTATCGTTTGAATCTATTCAAGTTCAAACCTTACTATATCATTCAGTAAAAATGGATGGTGGCAAACGACGTCGTTGGCCGTCGTGGAAGACCCTCAAACGGCGGGTCGGCTGGAACCGAATCAACCTTCTCTCATTTTGCGGGTCATCAAAATGGGTTCTGGATACCGATGCCGGAGAACAACCGTTCTTATTCTCCGGCGATCAATCGCCGTCAGCGTGGGACACAACAACTCCGGGATCTCTCATTGGTGGTGGCGCCACCATGAACCTTGCAACTGCATTGGCTGCTGAACGCCGAAAAGTACACGTGGAGTCCACTGATTGGATGATAGTTAAGGTGGCGCATGACGGCGATGATGTCGGAGGGGGGATTGGTACGCTGTGTTGCTTGTGCACGGAGAGAAATAAGGGTGCGGCGTTGATCCCCTGTGGGCATACCTATTGTAGGGCGTGTTCTAGAGGGATGTGGTCGAAGCGGAAGGCGTGTCCTCTTTGTAACCGTTCGATTACGGATGTTCTTGAGATTTTGTGAATTTGTGCTGTAGGTGATAATTGTTGGAAGAATATGTGCGTGTAAAAATTACAGATTGAATATCTGGAGGGGGTTGTTCAGAACATTCGCTTTGGTTTTTAATAATATGCCCCTTTTAGGGTGGCACTTGTTTTCCAAAATTCGATTATTTCATAAAAGTTATTATTATTATTATTATTATTATTATTATTATTATTATTGTTATTATTATTATTATTATTATTATGGTGGTATTTTGTAATTAGTGAGATGATTTTATAATATAAATCTAAAGCACATTTATAAAAACTATCAACAAATGTTGACTGAAAATTACTTCTTTTCAAATAGCTATGTTTCCGTAGGAATATTGTTATAAGACCACCCGTAGTGGGGCGTGATTTTTAGAAAAAAATTGAAAAAAAACGCCTCAAAACGCCCCTCCCCCCACTACACCGGGCGTTATAAAGCGTTTTTTGAATGGTTTGCATGTTAGGCGTTTTATTTAAAACGCTCAAGTGCTCATAATGTGGCCAATGAGAGTTTTCTTCAGTCTGACAACCCCACTTTTTTTTAATGATTGCATTGTTTCCTTTTTTTTTTAATGATTGAATGGGGGTTATTGGCATAATGCCCCACTACGCCATTTTTGCTATAATGCCCTAACGCTGACTAGGATGCCACGTGTCGGATAATGCCCCATGTTGGGGGCATTATGTTTGTTTATCACTACACATGGTCTAAGCATCATCATGATCATAGATTAAAATACTAAGGGTAAATTACTTTTTGAGTCCTTGTGTTTTAGGGGTTTTAACTAGTTGAGTCCAAAAGCAAAAAGTTTAACGACCTGAGTCCCTATAAGCATTTTCTTTAACCATTTGAGTCCAATTTTCTAACACCGTTAGATTAATCTGTTAGTTTTTAATGAAAAGACTAAAATGCCCATTTCTTTAAAAAAAATAATAAAAAAATAAATAATATACTTATCTTATCTCTCTCTCACACACTCAACATCCCCTTTCTCTCTCTTCTTCCTCTCTCTAAAGATTGCCATTACAGAACACCATAAATTCAATCTCAAACCCAAATTACCTGCCTCGAACTAATTGTGTTCGACTTCGATTGAAAATTACCAGCCTTGAACTAATTGTGTTAGAGATCCAATCAATAACGATCCAAAAAACACAGCAGAAAACAGTAATCAAGTTAGAGGAAAACATACCAGAATTGTATTACTGCTACCAGAAACACAGATCCATGAGTTGAGGCGGTTTAGATTGCTGTTATGACACAACAATCATGATCTGCTTCGCACTTTCGGTTTAGATTGCTGTTACGGTTTAGATGAATTGATGAACAGGAACTCTTGGATGAATCGATGAACAGGTTGTTATGTGAGGCAGATTTGATTGATGCGATGAATCTAGGGTTTAGATGTGATGAGCAGGTGCGATTATGCAGATCATTCGGTTTAGATGCGAAAAACACGCTACACAAACTTTTAACGAGCCCTAACTCTTCTGCCTGTCTTCCAACACTTGATTCGACAGTTGATGTTGTGAATCTAAATATACGAGGCGTTGAAAATACGTAACGAATATCAGATTTCAACAGTTGATGTTGTGAATCGCCTTGGAGAAGTTCATCGATTAGAGATTGTTTGTGATTTTGATCCGACGGTGAAACTGCAGATCATTCGGTTTAGGGGGAGATGAATCTTGGGTTCGAGCTCTGCATGATGAATCTAGGTTTAGATATCATATGTTGCCACCGCTGATATGGTATCAAATTGTTGCTTATTTTGCTACTGTTATTTACGGTAGCAAATTTTGATATCGATTGCTTTTTTTAGTAGTGAAAGAGATAGAAGGGAAGGTGGGGGTGGGGGTGGGGGTGGGGGTGGGATGGGGTGTGTTGTGTTGTGGTGGTGATGGTGTAGTGGTGGTGGTGATGGTGGAGGTGTGGTGGTGCAATGGAGGTTTTTAGAGAGAGAGATGCATCTGCCGTGAAGATGAATGAGAGAGAAGGAGAAAACTAAAAATAAATTAGTTTTTTAATTTATTTTTTAATTATAGGGGTAATTTGGTCATTTAACAAATTTTAACAAAATAATTCTAACAGTGTTAGAAAATTGGACTCAAATGGTTAAAGAAAATGCTTATAGGGACTCAGGTCGTTAAACTTTTTACTTTTGGACTCAACTAGTTAAAACCCCTAAAAACAGTGACTCAAAAAGTAATTTACCCAAATATTAAATTATACTTTATTACAATACTAGGTTAAAACTCCGTGTATTACACGGGTTACATAAATATAATATTATATAATATTATATAATAAATAACAAAAAAAGATATATATTTAAAAAAAACTCATGTATTGCACGAGTTGAATAAAATATAATGTCATATGCTAATACATATAGTCGTCAAGATTTATCTTTTAAAAATAAACTTTGATGTACTATTTAATTATTATAACATTTTATTTTGTTTATTTATTTATTATTAGGTTAAAAACACATGTATTACATGAGCTTGAATCTGACTTTTTATGATACATTCAAATTATGAGATACAATGATTTTAGTTAGTTTTATACACCTTCATGCTTATTTATTTCATTTATAAAACACCCAGGTGAAACTAAGTTGTCTAGATTTGACATTTGAAAGAATTATGCAACTACAATTGGTGAGTCCAAACCATTATAACGATGCATCTGAAAACAGTTATAATTTGATAGAAGCATAATTTAGATACGGATAAACGTTTATTTTTTATATAATCATAAAGATAAGAATAAACATTTGTTTCCAAATCATTATGACGATGTGAAACGGCCATCCTTTAAAGCGGTAAAAAACAAGTGTTTAAACAACAAATATTGCGACTAAATTTGACACTTTTATACAATACTAAAATGACTTGCTTTTACATTTAACAACTAAACTTTCATTACATAACAACCAAAATGTTTTGACTTGTTTGCATAAGTTAAATACGGAAGCGTGTTGAGAGCGTTTGGAGTGTGTTCGTTCCGAGCGTAGCATGCCATTAAAGGTTGACTTTACCTATATCACAACAACAAGAACCAATATTAGATTAGATGTTATTACACCCTACTAACTTCCAACAAACATGATATGCATTCATTATACGTTTACTATTCATTGACCCGTTCGCAACGAGTCGCGTACATAACCATTCATTAATATAACATTCTAATTTGTTGACCCGTTCATGACAGATCAAATATGATCATTCTTAAACATCACATTCTAGTTTGTTTGACCTGTTCATAACGAATCAACTCATGAACATTCTTTAACATCACATTCTAGTTTCTTTGACCCGTTTATAACGGTTCAACATTCTAACCATTCTTTCACATTGTCATTCTTTGATTGTATAGCCCGTTCATAATGGTTCAGTACTTAATCACTCTCTTTTATCTTCATCATACTTATTTCGTTTGACCCGTTCACATCAAGTCGAACTCAATAATTAAACTTCTACTTGTTTAACAAATTATCAAAGCTACGACTTATGAACACTTTGAAATGTAAAACTTAAACTTGACATAAACATATCAAAAACGCTATAAACTACTAGTACTTGTAAGTATAAGAACTTACCTTTGTCTTGCCTCGTTTGTGACCCGGAATGGCTCACGCCTTCTTCTTTTACTCCTAAAAATTCCACAATCAACATGTTTTAATCTCATGTTTTCATTTCATTCTCTTCTTAACATAACATATTAATAATTCCTTGTATTCTTATCATTAACCGTTTAGTATCATAATCACATTAGATCATTGAAATCACATAAAAACCTCTATTCTAAGCATTTCATTAAACACTTGGTGTGCATATCTAAATCAAAGCATAATGTACAAGTAGTCTCTGCACATTCTTCCTATTTCATAACATGGATTATCATAATCAATCAAATTCACATAATGATCATCCTACATCAATTATCTACCAATTTTCATATAAAAATTCATACATTAACATTATACCTATTTTTGGCACATTCATGATCATCATACTTCATCATGCTACTTACAAGTGGGTTTTTCATTTTTAATCATCAATTAGTTCTTGGATTGGTTGCAACCCACTTTCTACAACAATCACCAAATCATGAAATTCAACTTACCTTGTTTTAGAAAAGTATGGATGATTGATTATCTTGATTCATGCACGAATTCTAGCCCCAATTAGCCTTCCAATTTGTTGATTTTGGGTTTGAGAAGGGTTCCCCCTTCTTTTCTTCTTCTCTAGTCGACGCCCACACACACCTATGTGTGTTTTTGGGTTCTAATTTTTGTTTTTATATTTTATCTATCCATTCATTCCAATTTGGCCCCTCATGTTTGGATGTTTATATTTTTATGGCTAAAATCTATTCTTTAGGTTAAAATCTTACTTACACTCTAACTTGGTTCATAATCCTAGTTACCATTCTAACAACAATTACATTTATAAATATTATTTTAACATATATACATATATAAGGACTTTGGGGTGTTACAAGTCTCCCCCCTTAAAGGAAGTTTCATCCCTGAAACCTAGATACGTACCAAATAACATCGGGTAGTGCTCCCGCATTTCATGTTCTGATTCCCATGTAAGATCTGATCCTTTTCGATGTTGCCTTTGCACTAAGACTTGCCTTATAGCCTTGTTGCGAAGATGCGGTACCTTAGAATCCTTGATAGCTATCGGTATTTCAACTTAATTCATTCGTTCGTCGATTTCAATATCATCGAGGGGCATGTGCGCCGTTTAACTTCCATTTTTCCTGTATCAAGTAAATCCCAAAATGGGATGTTACAAGTCTACTCTCCTTAAAGAAGGTTTCGTCCCCAAAACCTCTTTCTTTCTACAACCCATCATTTCCATGATACAATAAGTGCATTATCTTGTAATAATATCCAACCCACTACTTTATTTCAAAACGAAGTCCCACTATTTCCCTTAGGGTACACATTAACCAAGGGAATTAAAAGATGCGTGTACCTGAACACCTTGTGTAGAACCTCTTGTCAAGCATCAACATTGTACATCCTGAGCCCCCAATTTTTATTTATTTATTTATTTACTTTTTAACTTCTGTTTCTCATTCCATCCTAGCAAATCCATAATCCTTGCAAATTTCCATGTTACAAATGAACGCTATCATCACCTTCCTGTTTAATCATTTCATTCAAGGTGCATACTGAAACACGAACCCACTTGATGGCTTATAATATGTTTTATTTGTGACTAAGCATATTCACATATTTCATCTTTTTTTATATACAAAGCAAGGGCTTTCAAATATATGTTAGGTAATCATCCCTCTCCCTTTTTTAGAACGCTTATTTCTGTGTGTCTCTCCTTAGACACATGCTATCTATTCTCATATTAGAACCACAAAGGCTTTCATTATCTTGGCATATATATATATATATAATGTCTATACATACATAAGAAGTATCATTCATACACTCTTGCACATTCACAAGGAGTACTACTCACATATTCAATCTCATTCATATAACCAACGATCTTTATCGTAAGTTATTAACTTCGATTAATTCAACATATTACGAGGAAATCATTTATTACCACACTACGCAATTTAGTCAACGAGATAACTTACTCGTCATGCAATTCAATTTCTCCACATTTCTATCATTTATGACCTAATCGTACTTTTAAACGTACTCGTTCATACATGTAAAGAAATTTGCATAATTACTATGAGTATATACAAATATAATCTCCACTTATAAATATTACCTTATAACAGGCTAAGAAATAGAAAAGACTTACCAATATGAACATCTTGCTTCCGCAACTTACGAATCCTACAAACCACCACCTTAACTTCTACATGCTTGGGGTTGTATCATCCACACTTTCTTACACCACTTACATCCCTAACTCATCAATGCCCTACCCGCTCTCTTCACCAAGGGATGTAATCTATGTGAAATCAAGTTTACACTTTATTTATTCTTTCAATATAGTTAAAGTAGGGTTTACATGTATTTCTTCCGTTTGACAACATATGCCAATTATCCTTTGTACAGTGGTGCTCTTACAATCATTCTTGTGTATATGCATAAAAGTGTTACATCTAATACTATATGAAGATTAGTGGCTTGTAAAAGTTTCATTTCTTCATTCATAACAATACTTTAGTTCGCTATCGAATTCTGAAACATATTTTGTTAAATATCACATTTTGCAATTCATACACATCAATATCATTCAAATTCTACATTTCATTAATGCAATTCCTTGCATTCCATTCATTTTATACGCAAATAGATACAAATCCTTTAAAGGACTACAAGTTCATGCATTACTTGTTACCATTTGTGTTTATATCATACTTGCAATTTCATGTTCGTTCCATGTTTAGAAAGCCTTTTAAGAGTTTAAATGATGCTATCGGGAATACACAGGGTAGAACATACATGGGATAACCACAAATACGAGCAATGGAAAACGGGGAAAAAGCTTAGGTTGGAGCATAAGATGTGCCCTCCTTGGCGCAAGTTGTGCACCCTACAAGTGCCCAGGAGTGCAAGTCGCAGTGCGAATCAGAAGCTAAACATTGTTGGTAGGGGCGCACGTTGCGCCTTCATCTATAGGCTTTCTGTGTTTTCACTAATGGATTCGTTCATAGGTCTCGTTTTCGATTACCCTGAATCCCAAATGCTAAAATTTAAGGCTTTATGGGGCTTTTCAAGGACCATTAACCATTCCACTATATCCATTATTATACATCTAACCCGAATCCCACATTAATCATTTCATAGAGTCATTCTTGGGTTGTTAACATGTTTATTTCAACTACTTTAAGACAAGCATAGTTAATCTATGCTTGACTAGTTTACCATATTCCATGCCTTTGTCATACCATGAATTACCCATCCATTCTACATTTTTTTTGTTCAAGTACGAACTCCCAGTTACACACTCTAGGGTTTAGTTCAAGAGTCACTTACCTCGAATCCACCACGTTCTTGATTGTTCCTTGACTCATCCTTACCCGTTATCCATTCCATGCTTGAGTCTCTCTCGACATGAACCTATCCTTTCATGTCATCATATCCACAACATTATTAGCATACATATTCATGCATATTATCAATCACATTCAAACCATTGTCATTTTGACTTTCAATGGTCACTTCCTAGCATGCACAATCATGTATTTACATTCAATACATCGATCCTTCAAGATATATATACTTGACACACAAACACTCTCTAATTAACCGTATTTACTTCATGCATTGAACATTTCACTCCAACTTATTAACACCTTGAATTACACATACCAATTCAACATGTTTGACTTTTCATAAGGTCAACTGTCAAAACATTCTTAAACTTGACTTCCACTATCATTTCCCACAATTAACCACAATCTATCTCTACCAACTCACACATATATAATATATAATCATTTCATTCGTTATATGATATGACTGCCCTAACAAGCAATAAACACCACGTGTAACATTCCCAAAATTTTTATTTATAAAATATATAAAAACTTATGTTATTAAAAGGATGCATCATGGGTAAATTGACCAATGGAAATATGAGATATTTTGGGCAAGTGTGGGAACCATTTAATAATTATAAAAAATACATTATATTTGTACATACTATATTTTTAATGAAACTTGGTTCAATTTATAGATAAAAATATGCTCGTCCTAATGACATATTCATTGTTTTATAAAACGTCATATTTTAGAAGTTATAAACGCCAAATAAGTGAAGTAGATAAATTAATTATAATATATATTATATAAAATAATAAAATAAATCTAAAACTTACAATTTAATGTAAGTGTACGTAAGATGTAAAGATGATAAGGACCATTTGAAACTTGTTTAGCCTCCACGCAAGTTTGCAAATATAAATACAAAGGCAGTATGCAGCTCTCCATGTGCTCTCTCCTCTCGATCTCACCCTCTACAAATTCTTATTTATTACTTACACTATGATAATAATAATAAAGCCCTATCCCATTTTAAGTATTGTAGCTCCTGATCACAGATGTCCTCTCCGACTGACGTAGCGCCCCGTAACGTATGTCAAGGCTCTGCCTAAATTCGTTGGGGTTCTGCCTCGTGACGTAGGGATAAAGTAGAATTGGGTTACTATACTTAATGTGGGTGCACTATATAACCCAGGAGTTATACCCAAAATACAACAACCCTCCTAAAACACCCCTGACACCCTACATTTCCTAAAATACACCCCATACGCGAAAACGGACCTCAAATACATTAAATAGTATTAAAAATAATTAAAAATCTGATTATTAAGTTTAGGCGGGCCGCGACAACCTTTATCGTTAGTTTATGCGGGTGGTATAGAGGTCAACATCTGATTTCGTTGACTTTAATTTGAGGCGGGCCGCGTGAACCCCACCTCAACCTTACGCGGGCTGCGAGAGTTCCAAAATGTGGCGCAGCCCTGGGCCGCCACTTGGCCCAACACCTGGCGAGTCTATACGCTGACCCAGCCCAGCTACATGTTGACCCGGGGTCAACGCGGGCCGCGTAGGCCCTGTCTGTGTTTTACGCGGGCCGCTTGGGAACCAGTTTCAGCAACTAGAAATAGAGGCCATCGGATTTCATTTGGAATTCGCTAACGAACGTTTTCTTCTCTCAAATCTGAATATTAGGCATAATACTCGGGTATTATGCCCCCCTAATTAGCGAAGCTCTGCCTCGTTGTAAGTATCATAACCCCTGGATACGTATTAGATACTCTGCCCGATTGATCTAGGGTTCCGTAACGGCTGTCGTGGTGCTGCCCGACGTAGTCGTTGGAATGCCGTCTCGGGGAAAGTATTACTAATGTTAAAATGGGTTATTATACTAACGCGCGTGCATTGTTCATTACTTAAATTATAACCAGGGAATCACAAAGAAAAGCCCTATAATAGCAATGTGAGTTTATCCTCTTTTTGTTAACATTTTTGTAATGTTTTACAAAACCTTAAATGTTTTACAATGCGATTAAGCAGTGATTGAGTCTTTGTAATTCTTCAATTACTGCCGGTATGTTGGGGTTTTGTATACAAAATTTACTACACTGTGAGTAGTAAGTCGGGATGACAATACGTTACCATTGGACGAAGAGTTAGCCAATGTGTAATATGACCCACAAGTCAGGATTGACAGTACTGAATGAGTAATTGTGTAGAAATAAACAATGTGATCGCTCTCGATACTGTGTTAATGGATAAAATGTTTCTTGATTAAACTGGGATTCACTCACCAGTATTTCTTGCTGATAAAATGTTTTAAACACGTGTTTCAGGTAACTTAGTGTGAAGCCAATAAAAGCCAGTTGGAGAGCACTGAAGGCTTGGAAAAGTGACTATAAAGTTACCTAAAATAAAATAGATGTTTTTATTAAATAAAATAGGATTTATTCCTATGAAAATGTGTGTACTGCAAACTTGGGTTTTATCCCATGTGTTTAATATTATGAAAATATGGTGGTTTTACTCTGATAAAATATTTCCTAACTACGGTCCTGATGAAAAATTCCGCTGCCAAATTAGACAATACACGATACCACCGAAACTGGCTCACGGCCGCCCGTTCCTGAGTTTGTATAAGGGATCGGGGGTTGTGACAGAAGGTGGTATCAGAGCCATGCCACTGGTTCAAGCCAAAGAAGTGTTCTGCTGACACTTAAGTTTTAAATTCTGTGTTAGGAAATTTATAAAATAATTTATGTGTTATTCTGTGTAGATAAATCTTAGTATTTCTATTATGATTTTATGTTTGGTGTTCACAATATAAGTAACCAATATGATTAGATGTACCCATAAGTTACCTAGGCAGATGTATTATACTACATTCTTATGCAATTGGTAAATTAGGGTACCACCTTGAGTTACATCCCTTCATAAAGAAATGAATGTACCATCTTAAATAAGCTATACATAAATACCAATCTATTACTGTACATTTACTTTTAAGTTAAATATAACTTTAAATACAAATGTATGCATAAATAGAGTATTGTAAGACAATACATAATTTGTTGACTTACATACAATATAAAATTTACATATCGAGGTGTACATACAATATACACATATATACCTTATGTGTTTTGTGTATATCCCTATATGTTATTGTATTTAATATAGATATAAAAGTATATAACTTTTATATAACAAGTAGCATTTTCAATTTAATTTTAAGTAAACATATTATTCACACGGGACTATCACTCAAGTCAATTTATCAAATTAGTTGATTATATTGAATAATTAAGAAATTAACTAAATCATGCTTATCCGTTAATGAAATTGATTATGTTTTTGTCATTTATGTTTTTTTTTTATTCTCACCATATTAGCCAATTATAAACAATTAGAAATAATAATATACGACTTTTTAACTCGTATATAAGATATTATTATTTATTACATTAGTCATTTTACAATTTTTTTTAATATAAGACTTAAAATAGTGTCGTTCTTAATCTGGTGTTGTTCTTAATTCGTCTGCATGTCAAACAGATAAATAAACTACTTTTAATATAGACAGTCACATGCATTTGCAAAATGTAAAGTTTATAATATTCATCTGAATTATGTATAAGAAGAATGTTAGATAAGTAATCAATATATATTTTAACAAAATCAAAAGTTTGTTTCATTAGAAGCTAAACTTAAATATTCATTATATAGCAATTCTTTTTTTAAATACATTACATTTTCAAAGACATGATATAACTTAATTATATGTTGTGAATGAGGGAATTTTTGCAAATGATAACACCATTCCCCTAATAAAGTAGAATTTTTAAAACAGGAAAAAAAAGGGTTAGGAGTTGGGATAGGTAAAAGTTTAAAATGTATTTGTGTACTTTTTATTAAGTTGGTACCCACTTCTTGACAGCAAAAAGAAAATTTAGTTTTGTATCGGTAATATACCTGTGTCCCCATTGAATAAAGTTAAAATTTAACAGTAATTTAGTGAGAGAGACTAATTTTGCAAATTAATAGTAGGGATAATAATGTATAAACTTAATATAAATATATGGTTACATACAATGTAGAGTTACACTGTGTATCCAAGACATTTAATATATAAATTTTATAGAATTATAAATTATGTAGAATTACAATTCATTACAATCAGAGTTTACCTAAAAATATGTAGATTTGTGTTTTAGGTAAATACACACACACACATATATATATATATATATATATATATATATATATATATATATATATAATTTGTCAAACTAAAATACTTTAGTTAAAGGCAAGGATAATTTATTACTTTTAGCTATAAGACATCATATGAATAGAACAGCCTTTATATGAATATGTAATAAATTAATTGTTCAATAAAAATTTCAGTTTTAACTACCAGTCTAATGTTTTATCTACATTATTTAGAACTAATTTATTTAATAAAATGATTATGTGTAATCATTATTCTTTAAATATAAATTTATTTATATTATATAAATTAATTAATAAAAGGTCATTATGAAGTAAATGTTTTACTCTAGTGACTAAGTTTATAAATTACAACAAGATATTTGATATATTTATTACTATCATATTTATTAACTCTAGTTGAGGGTAGGGTTCCAGCGTGAACAACCTCCCAAGAGTGAACTGCGTGAACATATCTGGACCTTTGATTTCCTTTTTAGTTATTAAGGGTAGGATTGTAATTATATACAAAATTAGATTTAAATCATTATTTTAATAATTGAATTAAGTTACATCTTTCCTATTTTAAATTTATTATCCACATTATGTTTTATTTATTAAAAAGATAATTATCAAAACAAATAACAAATCACCATATTTCAATTTTAATTTTTATTTCAGATTTATCACCAGAATTCAAATTTTGATTTTTAAGATCCACGTAACCTTCATATTTCAACGGTATACACATGTGTACTTGGATATACATAGAACAGTACACATGTGCACTCAGCATCGTACATATGTGTAATTAGCTACATAATACATACATAGAAACAATACCTGTAAAAATATTTTATATTTAACAAATTACAAGTTCCATATTGTTTTCCAAACCAAACAAAAAAACATATAATTACAAGTTTCAGTTTCGTAGAAACAATATACCCAACATAATCGAAAAAACAAAAAAAAAACATAATCTTTTACAACTATTCTACACGTTGTATGCTGAATCATCCTTATCGACCAAGCAAACAAACACATATGAATCATCCTTATCGACCTCATACGTGAATCATCCTTATCGACCTTCCATCACCACTTTTCTCGTTAACGACATCTCCTATAATAGCACAAAAAAACTCAGCAACTAATACTTTGTATAATTTACAAGTGTACATCAACAACCTTACACATTCAATACACACAAAACTCTGAGATATCACAAAAACAAATGCTATACACATGTGTACATCACGTTAAAATCAGAATACACATGTGTACATCGCATTAAAAACAGAGCAAAATCAGAATACACATGTGTACATCGCATTAAAAACAGAGCAAAATCAGAATACACGTGTGTACAAGCCTCTATGAGTATAATTCAATTTATATTTTAAAAACTAAAATCTCAAATTTACATATTCAATTATAAATAAAATAAAAGTTGGTTACTTGTAATAGTTTGTTTAACTGAATAAATAAAAAGAACATTTTAATATTTTCTATTTGTATAACTACTTATATTTTAAATTTTAATAACTATAAATCTCCGATTTACAAATTAAATAACAATGTTTTTCTATTAATGTATTCAGTGAAACATAATAGGATAGGTAATTGTATTCTTTATTTAATAAAAAATCAGTTAATTCTAAGAATTTTAATATTTTCAAAATATGATTTTGTAAAATTTGAATAATTGTAAATTTTGAAAGGGAAAATTGGTATTTAATAAACCAACCTGTAACCAGTTGGTAAATAATAATCCAACCTACAAAATTGGTATATAATAATCCTACCTATCAACATGTTGGTACTCAATGAACTTCCGTTAAATTTTTTTAACTGAAGTTAGTTTTTAAGTTTTATTTATTACACAAACAGTCCCTGTAGTTGTAATTTACTAGTTTTAACTATTTTATAAATCTCAAATCGAGGAAAAGGAGGATTTTCGAGTGGTTCTTTTGTTTCATAAAATAGTTAAAACTAGTAAATTACAACTACAGGGACTGTTTGTGTAATAAATAAAACATAAAAACTAACTTTAGTTAAAAAAAATTAACGGAAGTTCATTGAGTACCAACATGTTGATAGGTGGGATTATTATTTACCAATTTTGAAGGTTGGATTATTATTTACCAACTGGTTAAAGGTTGGTTTATTAAATACCAATTTTCCTTTTGAAAGAGGTGATTTATAGATTACATTTTATTAATTTCCATACGACAAACCACAATGGTGTCTTATGTTATTAACCCACACCTTGTTTGAGAAGAACATGGTGATTTGAGCATGTAAACATGCCAAAACCATCAGTGGCCGAAGCTTGAGATTTCCGACCCGGGGGTTGGAAGTCACCGAACCTAAAATTATACCTTAGAAATTATAAAATCGGGGGATCGAAAATATATATACCTACAAAATTCTATATGAAAAATTGAAAACTACATACCGACCAATACTGAGCGAAAAGTTCGGGGGGTCGGCCGCCCCCCGGCCCCCCACTAAGCTACGCCCTTGAAAACCATTAACTTATTATAGACAAAATTATTAAATTAATGTTGTTAATTGAACTCACCAATTTGTTAAAATCTGTAAACCATATCTTCTGTCAGTATCCAAGCTCCTTGAGTACACCATTCACCTACAAGAATAAAAAAAAAGTCATTTGTAGTTAGAGTCTTAGTGCTCAAAAAAAGGCATTAAGTAAACACAAGGTACACAAACCTCACGTTGCCTTGTGACCGATCTTTCACCTTCCCGCCAGATGTATGTTCCATCATTCCAGGCGGACCACACACCTACTAACAACTAATAATCTAATTTACGCACTACAATATAAGACCATCATCGCATTCTTCATGTTCAGAAAAATCACATGTTAATGAGAACAATATTAGACCTGCGATAAACATCCGATCTGCGACAAACATCATATCAGCGATAAACTTCAGAACGACCGGCGATAAATATCACATCGCCGGCGATAAACATCAGATCGGCGGCACTCTGTTTCATCATCGAGATGGAGAGACAAAAAATTGGATCAATCGGTCGTGGTTTGGGTGTGTAGGGGTGCGGCCTGATATCGGGGTGATGAAAGTGGCCGGCGTTGCTCCGGTTGCCGGAGCCGGAGAAGAGAACGATGGAGAGAACAGGGGTCGGCTGGGAGTTTTTGGCTAGGGTTTTTTCAAATAATGAAGATAATAGTGTTTACTTGATATTTATGAGAGAACAGGATTTATGCAAATCAATTTAAGATGAAAATTACACATATACCCTTTTTGTATTTATTAAAATGAAAAAAATTAACCAAATAATTACCATCATGCCACTCACTTTAATCTCAAGATCATAAAAATCAAGGGCTCAGATCAGTTCACGCAGTTCACTCTTGAGATCTTGTTCACGTTTGAACCTAATCCCTCTAGTTGAAATATAAACTCTAGTACAATATTGATAATTATTATATAACTTATAATAGTAAATATTTTCATCTAAATATCTGTTATATTATTTTATCTCATATAATTATAATAAGTAAAGAAGTTTCGGTTACTCTACTATGGTTGAAAAAGACGGAAGTTGTTCTTAAAATCAGCCAATGTCTATTTTAAGTGCTTTAACCTAAAACACTTTACCTTAGAATTGAAAAAAAGGGGTCTGATAATTTGTACAATCGGTATATATAAAAGAGATTAGATAATTAATAAAGATAATACAAAATGAAAACATCCTTTCTTACATGACTTAAATTAATAATTTAGGATTCTATTTATTTATTTATTTATTTTACCTGGCACATTAAAATTTCCCTAAGTGTTCCAGTTGCTGTCTTATTTTCAAGTTAGAATTAAAATGGATACCTCACATAAATATAACTCACTCAAAGGTGTGTTTAGTACGTTTGTTCTTTATAGAACTTTATCTAAAAATCAGATTACAATTTTAATATTGTAATAAATTACTATTACTATTGTATGGGATATACATACATATTCTAATACATGTATATTACTCGAATATATTTAGAATCAATTTTAGAAACCTCAAACTTACTTACCATAAGTAATTCTTTGAACAAATGATATAATATACAAAAAAGAAATTTTGTGAGTGAAGTTTTGATATTTTGAACCCATAAATAAAATGTCATGGGTCACATATGCACATATTTTTCTAAATAATGCCTCTCAATCTTGAATTGATTCTTATAAAAGAAAAGGTAGGAGTGTGATAATTGGAATAGATATATAGATGGTTACTTGAGAAAAAATTATTAATAATGAGTCTGGTATAGTTTAACCCATTAGTTAAAAATAAAATTTGTTCTTATGAGTCCAGAAAATTTATAGTTTGAATAAATTAATTCCCTAAAACTTTTAATTCCAAAATATTATATTTGACAGAAAGTTATTCATGGAAAAAAAACTTGATGATTGGTGCCATCGGATGTATAGTTATTATTTTATATATATGTGTATATATCCCGTAAGTTAATATTAACTAGAGAGTTGAAATTTTATACACATATATGCATATACTCGATAGAATTTCTTGATGATATACCCAATATAATATCTTCTGTAAGATAAACATAAGAGAAAATATCATTGGTAGTTCATATAAAAACATGAAGTTATTATAAGAATAAACCATGAAATTACTATGTTGTAAAATGCCATCTGTCTCAATAAAAAAATCCTTGTGACGGAATCTAATAAAGTTAGCTGTAAGCATACTTATTACATTGAACCTAGCTATAGTATCAATGGAGACAATGATATATTTGAAACTCCATTCTCCAACCAAAAGAAAACCACAACCATAATAATATCTATGCTTAAATGAAAGAGCTGGGATATTGATATTCACCGGTAACAACCAGGATAGTATTTAGACTTGAATCTAAGAAGAATGCCTTAGTATAAAGCTTTGAGATAAGCCAATTACTTGCATAAATAAAGTGTGATGGTTATTGGTATCCCGTGAGGATGATGACTAGAACAGTGCCTGTATAATAAATAAGCGATAACAACTGGCCACTGTTATTTCTTGTTTATTAATACTACTCGGTTCTAGAATATGATCCATCATGAGAATACTAATTTCCTTATTCCTTGATACAAGCCATAATAAATGATGTACTTCGGAAATCATTATTTGAGAAAATTATATTTAAGGGAAATACAATGATAACTACCTCTCCGGCAAGTCTGGGTATGATGTGGTATACACTCCAGCTTGTCCGGGTAAGATGGGGGTACCTCTCCGGTGAGACTGGGTGAGATGGGGTATATGTTATAATAATGAAATTCCCTAAATAGTACCACGACTTGATGTCTGACCTGTTTTTGGAAATGTGAATCTGTTAAATATATTGACCTTATGAATGGTGTGTATATTACAGTATGTGAAATATATGATTATATAGATATGTATATCTATGAAGAAATCCAAAGACCATAATGATTGACAATTAGGGATAAATCACGAGCAGGTGTGTCAATGATAATTTTAGATTTAATCAGGAATCTCTCGTATACATCTATAATTCCAATATCAAACATTATTTCGTTTGATTATCCGTTTCGTAATTCGTGCGACAAGATGAACGGCATGAACTTTTTAAGTTGGGACGCCATCGAAAGTATAAGAATTTCCTTTGCAATTATTAACGCATTAGGAAACCTGTAACTAAAAGTTGTGTTAAATTACAAACCATATTTCAGTCAAAGATAAGAATCTCACAACATAGAGAATAGTTCTGGTCAAAGTAAAGTGAAATTCAAAGCAAGGACTAAAATATACCTAGAAACTAAACTAACTAAAAATATTCATCCATATTTCAGGGAATCTCGAGGACGAGATTTAAAACAAGGTGGGGAGGATGTAACATTCCCAAAATTTTTATTTATAAAATATATAAAAACTTATGTTATTAAAAGGATGCATCATGGATAAATTGACCAATGAAAATATGAGATATTTTGGGCAAGCTTAGGAACCATTTAATAATTATAAAAAATACATTATATTTGGACATACTATGTTTTTAATGAAACTTGGTTCAAATTATAGATAAAAATATGCTCGTCTGAATGACATATTCATTGTTTTATAAAACGTCATATTTTAGAAGTTATAAACGCCAAATAAGAGAAGTAGATAAATTAATTATAATATATATTAGATAAAATAATAAAATAAATCTAAAACTTACAATTTAATATAAGTGTACGTAAGATGTAAAGATGATAAGGACCATTTGAAACTTGCTTAGCCTCCACGCAAGTTTGCAAATATAAAAACAAAGGCAGTATGCAGCTCTCCATGTGCTCTCTCCTCTCGATCTCACTCTCTACAAATTCTTATTTATTATTTACACTATGATAATAATAATAAAGCCCTGCCCCATTTTAAGTATTGTAGCCCCTGATCACTGATGTCCTGTCCGACTGACGTAGCGCCCCGTAACGTATGTCAAGGCTCTGCCTAAATTCGTTGGGGTTCTGTCTCGTGACGTAGGGATAAAGTAGAATTGAGTTACTATACTTAATGTGGGTGCACTATATAACCCAGGAGTTATACCCAAAATACAACAACCCTCCTAAAACACCCCTGACACCCTACATTTCCTAAAATACACCCCATACGCGAAAACGGACCTCAAATACATTAAATAGTATTAAAAATAATTAAAAATCTGATTATTAAGTTTAGGCGGGCCGCGACAACCTTTATCGTTAGTTTATGCGGGTGGTATAGAGGTCAACATCTGATTTCGTTGACTTTAAGTTGAGGCGGGCCGCGTGAACCCCACCTCAACCTTACGCGGGCCGCGAGAGTTCCAAAATGTGGCGCAGCCCTGGGCCGCCACTTGGCCCAACACCTGGCGAGTCTATACGCTGACCCAGCCCAGCTACATGTTGACCAGGGGTCAACGCGGGCCGCGTAGGCCCTGTCTGTGTTTTACGCGGGCCGCTTGGGAACCAGTTTCAGCAACTAGAAATAGAGGCCATCGGATTTCATTTGGAATTCGCTCACGAACGTTTTCTTCTCTCAAATCTGAATATTAGGCATAATACTCGGGTATTATGCCCCCCTAATTAGCGAAGCTCTGCCTCGTTGTAAGTATCATAACCCCTGGATACGTATTAGATACTCTGCCCGATTGATCTAGGTTCCGTAATGGCTGTCGTGGTGCTGCCCGACGTAGTCGTTGGAATGCCGTCTCGGGGAGAGTATTACTAATGTTAAAATGGGTTATTATACTAACGCGCGTGCATTGTTCATTACTTAAATTATAACCAGGGAATCACAAAGAAAAGCCCTATAATAGCAATGTGAGTTTATCCTCTTTTTGTTAACATTTTTGTAATGTTTTACAAAACCTTAAATGTTTTACAATGCGATTAAGCAGTGATTGAGTCTTTGTAATTCTTCAATTACTGCCGGTATGTTGGGGTTTTGTATACAAAATTTACTACACTGTGAGTAGTAAGTCGGGATGACAATACGTTACCATTGGACGAAGAGTTAGCCAATGTGTAATATGACCCACAAGTCAGGATTGACAGTACTGAATGAGTAATTGTGTAGAAATAAACAATGTGATCGCTCTCGATACTGTGTTAATGGATAAAATGTTTCTTGATTAAACTGGGATTCACTCACCAGTATTTCTTGCTGATAAAATGTTTTAAACACGTGTTTCAGGTAACTTAGTGTGAAACCAATAAAAGCCAGTTGGAGAGCACTGAAGGCTTGGAAAAGTGGCTATAAAGTTACCTAAAATAAAATAGATGTTTTTATTAAATAAAATAGGATTTATTCCTATGAAAATGTGTGTACTGCAAACTTGGGTTTTATCCCATGTGTTTAATATTATGAAAATATGGTGGTTTTACTCTGATAAAATATTTCCTAACTACGGTCCTGATGAAAAATTCCGCTGCCAAATTAGACAATACACGATACCACCGAAACTGGCTCACGGCCGCCCGTTCCTGAGTTTGTATAAGGGATCGGGGGTTGTGACACCACGCGCTTATATTGTTAGTATCCACCTTAGTTAGCGAGGGAAACATCCCCCCTTCTTCATTCACATTCGATTCATACTTGTCATGGAACATGTCGTCATACATGTTTGATCCATACTTACCTATGGACTCAAAATTTTCTTTCATACATGTTTGATCCATAGTTATATATGGACTCAAACCTTTCTTTCATACATGTTTGATCCTTTTTTTTTTGCATCTTATATACTCTTGACACATTATTAATTAATCTAATAATTACCTACTCAATTTTAAGAAGGTGTCTCATACCCACTTTCCATTACCTTTGATATGAATGTGGTGGTTGTAATGTTTTATTAGAACCATATGTGCGTTAATACACTAGCCAAATGTATTAGTTCACATGATTATGTACATGTGTCCCTTTACAATTACCCATTTCACATCATTGGTAACAAATTTTTGTTCGTGTTTCATCCTTTCATTCCCACATAGGCAATGTATTTACCTTGATTTGAAGGTTTACTAATGAATAATATCAAAGGAAACATGCAGCCTATACATCTAATTCATAGTCCACAACATACCTTCAAGTGTTTTGTCATGTTTGCATACCCTTACTACACCACTTTTATAATGTGGTTTTACATTCTTGTGAGTGATGAATTTCGTATATTCGGCTTTTAGCATGTCTTGGTAACGATTGATCTCACCCGCTCCATCTTCACAAAGTCTTGGCAAAACTTTAACTTGTTAATAAAGGTATTAGTTATCTCATTAATCGATTTCACCCCTTTGTCGAAGACGTAGGAAGTCTTCTTGGATTCTGTCAACTGCAGACTGTGGGTAATGATACTTTAGAAACGGCTCTTTAAATTCTTGCCATGTCAGATTCTAGAGTTTGTCTTCACCCAATTCTTTGCAATGGGCGTCCCACCAATCCTTAGCTTGGTGTTGGAGTTGGCCCGTTGCAAACGTAACTTGATCTTCCTTCACACACCGACTTCTCACAAAAATTGCCTCCATGTTTGCTATCCACCTCTGACATACTATTGGATCGCTCTCCCCGTTGTACGACGCGGGGGGTTACAGGCCATGAAGTCTCTATATGTGCACCTACGAGTTCCCTTCTTGCTTTGAGACTCACCTATTAGTTCCTTTAATTCCTCGATTTTACTCGTCATCATAGCCTCGACCGTTTCTAACACAAGGTTGGCTTGTATAGCCTTTCCCACTTCCTCAGAAATTTCCTCGTTCAATGCTTCTTGTCATGCCAAGATGTCGTCATTCAAGTTCCTATCATCCACCATCTTCACAACCATATCTTTCTTTCATTAGCATTTCACATTAATTAGTTTATCGCATTTATTTCCTTTAACAATCATAGTCGTATTTCATACTTAAGCATTCTTTCTATCGTATGGCCAAAATGGCCACGTAGCATTTATGTGTCATCATATGGTCGGATGACTTATCATTTCGTCTTTCTTTCGAAACATTTTGTTTCCGAAACATTCTATTACCACACCATTGAATTCACACAACAACTTGTCAGTTTTTATCACCTTTTGAGATTCTTTAAGGGTCGCGAAACAGGTTTTAGGGGGTACGGGGCTCGTGGCACCAAAAATTAACAAAAACAACGATCCAGGACTGCAGACAACGTCGACAGGATTTAGCGCGTCGGATAAGGAAGCTGCGTCGAGGACGCATCAGGGGGCGTCGGCGATGCCTCCTCTGTCCTTCAGACACTTTTTCCTTTAGTTTCAGCCCGTATGACCCGTTTCCGAGCCCCATTCCAACTCGTACTGACCCATAACGTTCCGTAACATCCCGTAATATTCTCCGCTATACGAAATCATTAAAATTTAAATGTACTTATTTGCTTTGCGCCTCGGAGCGAGGACACACTATGCACAAGTTTTCGGTTTGAGTTCAAGCACTTTGGTCCTTGTACTTGAATCCCTCAAACCTTGGCTCTGATACTAACTTGAAACGCCCATCCTTTAAAGTGGTAAAAAACAAGTGTTTAAACAACAAAAATTATGACTAAATTTGAAACTTTTATACAATACTAAAACAACTTGCTTTTACATACAAATTAACCATTTAGTCTAGTTATGAAACATCTAACATTTACAAAAGTTATGAAACACAAGTCTCGGATAATTTAACAACTAAACTTTCATTACATAACAACCAAAATGGTTTGACCCGTTTGCATAAGTTAAATACGGAAGCGTGTTGAGAGCGTTTGGAGTGTGTTCGTTCCGAGCGTAGCATGCCATTAAAGGTTGACTTTACCTATATCACAACAACAAGAACCAATATTAGATTAGATGTAATTACACCCTACTAACTTCCAACAAACATGATATGCATTCATTAGACGTTTACTATTCGTTGACCTGTTCGCAACGAGTCGCATACATAACCATTCATTAATATAACATTCTACCCATTCATGACGGATCAACATATGATCATTCTTAAACATCACATTCTAGTTTGTTTGACTTGTTTATAACGAATCAACTCATGAACATTATTTAACATCACATTCTAGTTTCTTGACCCGTTTATAACGGTTCAACATTCTAACAATTCTTGCACATTGTCATTCTTTGATTGTACAACCCGTTCATAACGGTTCAATACTTAATCATTCTCTTTTGTCTTCATCATACTTATTTTGTTTGACACGTTCACATCAAGTCGAACTCAATAATTAAACTTCTACTTGTTTAACAAATTATCAAAGCTACGACTTATGAACACTTTGAAATGTAAAACTTAAAACTAAACATAAACATTACAAAAACGCTATAAACTACTAGTACTTGTAAGTATAAGAACTTACCTTTGTCTTGCCTCGCTTGTGACCCGGAATGGCTCGCGCCTTCTTCTTTCACTCCTAAAAATTCCACAATCAACATGTTTTAGTCTCATGTTTTTTCATTCTCTTCTTAACATAACATATTAATAATAATTCCTCGTATTCTCATCTTTAATTGTTTAGTATCATAATCACATGAGATCATTGAAATCACATAAAAACCTCTATTATAAGCATTTCATCAAACACTTGGTGTGCATATCTAAATCAAAGCATAATGAACAAGTAGTCTATGCACATTCTTCCTATTTCATAACATGGTTTATCATAATCAACCAAATTCACATAATGATCATCCTACATCAATTATCTACCATGTCACGGCCCCCGACCCGGTTTGACCCGTTTCGGGAGCCGCGGGACAGAAAATCCCGTGGTATTTATTTTTATAGCGGAAGTCTTAACATGATAGTTTTAAACTTGAAAATTTTGCTCGAGTATTATTTATTTACATTTAGGATAAACCCCGTAAATATCATAATTTCATTATTTTACAAACATGTTTATTTATTTTATTTGAGCCACCACTTCAAGCTTGATAGTGCTCCGTAGCACGTGTACTTAATTCAGTAGGTCACCTGAAACATGTTGTAAAAAGGTTTTGTCAGCGGGGAAATACTGAGTGAATCATTCATTTTGATAAAATGACACATAGTTATAAATTACAGCATAAGAGAGATTACTATGGCAGTATCTTAATTAATATCTGGCCTTGCCACCCGTGTGATGATGGTCATACCACTATTGGGTCCAGTCACCCAATTAGTGACGTTTTGTCACTACTAGGTCTTATTAGCCTAACCCTGTTAGGGCTTATTGCCTAACCGTGAGAAATTAGTAATGTGCACAATACCCCACTAGCCAGCGGTCAAGATAACCACGACTTAATCCCTGTAATTATAACATTTGGAAAATAATTTGGAGTATTGAAAGACATTTGATAAAAAGAGAATGACTCACTTTGCAGTTTTAACGAGCAAGATATAAGCCTACTGATTTGCCTTGATTTAACCTAATTTAATAATAATGCACACACAATAGGTTAGTAACTAATTCAGCAGTTACGTCAATTCACGAGATCAAACCCTCACAATGATTAACAAGTGCAATACTTAATAATTCAATCGGATTCACAACGAATAACAGAGCATAGTCCGAATTCGAACAGCACTCAAATATTCAAGTCGAAATCATGATGAATAATCAAAGTACAAGCTCAATTTGAGCAGCACTCGGACAATCGTTGGATAGTTATAATCGATCGGACGTTGAATCGTAATAGCGATCGAGTTATTACCCTGATTGCGGCAGCACTTCGTGAATTGTGTGTGTTGTTGGATTGTTTCGACTATAACTCAGAGCATATTAGGAATTTGAGTGTCGAATTAACGCAGAATGTCAAGTCCCAGACCCGACTATTTATACCCAAAAATTGTCCCCCCTCGCGCCACGCGAAAGAGACTTATGTACCCGTCGCGTGGCGCGACGGGTCTACTTTCTAGCCTAGGTTGTTTTGTGTCCAGATAGCCTTGATGAATCATTTGTACGAACAAATTTCAATTCTACAGCAATTTTAGTAGATAAATATCCATTAGGGTTTAACCCCCCTGAGTTTTATGGGCCCTGATCCTGGTTCCGATTGTTATGAAAATTTTAGGGTTAGTGCAGAATTACTTGGGTGTCTCAATTAGGGTTTTCTTATTGACTAATTATCGTCCTAATTATTGATTTTAGTGGCAGTTGTTACATCCTCCCCACCTTAAGAAAAATCTCGTCCTCGAGATTTACTAAAATAGATGAGGGTACTTTCGCTTTATTTCTGATTCCAGTTTCCAAGCGTATTCTGGTCCTTTCTTTGCATCCTACTTGACTTTTCTATCTTCTATCTGTAGTGGTTTCTTTATGAACTTAAACTTCTCGTTTACCTCTACATCTTGAAGAGGTACGACCAGGGATTTGTTTTGCTAAACATTTCTTGAGATTGAATACATGGAACACATTATGTACTTCCAACTAGGTCTTCTGGTAGTTATGGGCGATAAGCAACTGGTCCTATCCGTTGGACTACTGGAAATGGTCCTATGTATTTTGGACCTAGCTTCCTTTCTTACCGAATTTATAAATTCCTTTCCAAGAAAATACTTTCAATAGCATTTTGTCTCCAACTCGAACTTCGACGGCTCTTGTTTATTATTTGTATAATTCTTTTAACCGTCTTCAGCCTTTTCTTCGTGATACTGAATATCACAGTCGTAGTCACTGAGGATTTCCTTTTCCTCATGTTTAATTTTTTTTTGTTGCTCCAATATATATCTTAAATTCTTATGACCCATATGGATAGTAAACTTACTTAGATAATGTTTCCTAATCTTAAGGGTAACTTGTGGCTTCTAATTTTTAAGTTTACAAGTGGTATGGCTTTCTTCGTGCTTTTGCAATTGCCTTGATGCATACACAATTACCTTTTTGTGTTGCATTACCATACATCCAATTTCTAGCTTTGAAGCATCACCGTATACTTTTAAAATCTTCTGTTCCTTCTGGTAAGGCTAGGATTGGAATATTTGTTAATTTATGCTAGAGGCTTCTTTTTGTTTAAGTTCTCATTTAGAATTAACTGTTTTAGCTTAGTTAAGGATATATCTATCTAAGAGAATCCTTAATAAACTGCCTATAGTATCTGGCTAAATTTACAAGATTCCTAATTTTCATTTAGGGATTGCGAAATCTTCCATTTTAGTGATTTGCTGCTATCTTAGCAGGATCTAAGTGAATACCTTCATGATTCATCATGTGAACTTACGTAGTTTATTTCCTGTAATCATAAATACTTCTCCGGCGGGTGCCTGGATTTTCTATAAAGTTCTTATTACAGAGAATTCGAGCAGGGTTGGTTACTACTCAATCTATTTCTAACACAACATCAAACTCGGCTAATTTCATAGGAATTAGATTGGCGAAAAATTCTATGACCTGAGAGTTCTATATTTTCCTTTTTGCCTATTTCGTCTGTAAAGATTTGCCTAAGTTTGATTAATGATAGGTTAAGAGTTTGACAGAATGAAGTATTTATAAAACCTTGGTTTGCACCAGAGTCAAATAATACTTGCATAAATGTTTGTGAACTAAAACGTACCAACTATGATGTCAGGAATTAGTTCAGCTTCCTGAGTAGTTAATTGAAAAGCTCTTGCGTTTTTCTTGGTAGTCCCTTCTGCAGGTTTCGTCTTTTCGTTTGCTGGATTGCCTAATTTCGGGCAGCTTGTTCTGAAGTGTCCGGGTTCTCCACAATTGTAGCAAGTTATTGCCTTCTTTTTCCTGCAGTCTTCTTCTTGATGTCCTGGAATTTTGCAGTAATTGCAGCATCCTCTGCATTTTCCAAAATGTTTTCCCTTGCAGGTATTGCAAAATGGGATAGTGGAAAATCGCCCGTTTTCTCTTTTCTTGAAATTGTTACTATTACCTATATGAAATTCTTGGGAAATTTTCTGGGCTAAATCCTTCCTCCTATTTTCTTCCCGAGTGCGTACCAATCCGTCAGTTAGAGTGTTAGCTAATTCTACCGCATCGTCAATCGTGCGGGGTCTCGCAGCTTTGACAATGTCACGAATCTCACTAATCAAACCCCAGATATAGCGAGAGATGAGTACCGGTTCCGGCGAAGCCAAAGTAGGTACAATTCTGGCATACTCAAAGAATTTTGAAGTATACCCTCGACAATCTACATCTACCATTCGGTGACTTAAAAACTTATTCGCCATCTGCTCTTTTTCATATTCGGGACATAATTTTCTTTCTATTATTTGCTTAAATTCTTCCCAACTCATGGTATAGGCTACTTCACTTCCTTTAGCTTGTAACACTGTATTCCACCATTCTAACGCTTCTTCCTTGAAAAGGTGTGAAGCGTACATAACCTTATCTTCCTCAACACATTTACTTATTCTGATCACTGCCTCGGTTTTCTCTAACCAATGTAGTGCCGCAGTTGCCCCTTCATTGCCTGCGAACTCTACATGTTTACAGGCAAGGAACTCCTTGTAAGTGCAACCAGGCGTTGCAGCTTTCTTTTTCTTAGAGAGCGGAGCTTGTCCTAGTTCCTTATCATGATTAACATGATCATTGCCTCCATTTACGCTATTACTGAAGTTATCTTCAGAAATACGTTTGCTAGGAATGATTTGTTGTGGTTCTATTGGATTTTTAACAGCAGCAATGATTGCTGGAATAGCGTTGGCTATCCCTTGAGCTATCATTGTTGGAATAGTGTTAGCTATCCCTTGAGCAACAATATTTTCTATATCCTGCCTAGTCCTATATTGATCCCCTGATTGTTGCTCGGATTGATTAACTTCATTAACTGGTTCATTATTTGCGTTTTCCATCTGATAATTAATTGTATATATATATATATATATATATAATTGTATTAGTATCAAATAAATAACAAGTATACACAAAATTATTATATAGTTTTATATAGCCAAACTATTGATTTCTCGAAATAATAATATGCCTTAGAAAATTTTATTCGTAAAAATTTTACAGACTGATTTTGACTATTATTATTACACAATCCCTGTTCCATAAATCCCCTATTCTTTGTTAGATGATATTCTAGTAATGGTATTTCCTCTTAGGAGATCTATTCTTCAATTTCTTAGATCTTATTCCCAATATTCATTAGTTCTTAGTCAAAGTGGCGGAGTCTAGCTATATTCTTGTTACTTTTTGGTGGATTTTGGTTCTGGATTGAACTGAGGAAAAAGCTTATAGGGATTGTTTTGTAACTGTATTTCATTGGTCAACCATTTGTCTATTTTGAAAGGTCGCGAGTGGGTTGAAGGGTTTGGAATAGCTGGTTCTACATTTATTGGTAGTTGTATTTCATTATCAGGCTTAATGGTACTATAGTTGGTCAATATAAAATCTAATTCTTCCTGAGATGGTAATTTCTCAATTTGCCTAGAGTTTTCCCCAATTTCTATTTTCTTAGGCGTGGGTTTTTCGAGAGATACAGCGTTGAATTCTATAGGTTCTTCTTTGTCGGCTACATACCTATTGAAATCTCTGGAAACCGCGATTCTTACTGGATAGAGATTTAAGTTCTGAAGGGCATCAGACAAATTACTCATGCTGTTTAACATAACATAATTACTAAGTCAGAATTTATAGCAAATTTGATAGAAAACTTTGAAATATCATTTCATACTGTTTAACTACCAAGACAACTAAAATTTAAAATACCCTAGGTTTTATTTGTAAGTTTATTTACTTACTGAATAAGACTTCTAGACTTTTGGATAATAAAGGTACTAAGATTTAGGTCAAGAATTGCATTATTTGCTACATTGGCTAGCATATAATGCTCTGCTCATACTATACCCAATTAGTCAGATAATAAAACATATATTCATAGAATGACAGTTGGAAATTTTAAGTATTTTCTAAAGACTTAACAGGCTTAAATCAGTGGCTTGATCAGTGGCTCCATACCACCTTTTTCTGTCACGGCCCCCGACCCGGTTTGACCCGTTTCAGGAGCCGCGGGACAGAAAATCCCGTGGTATTTATTTTTATAGCAGAAGTCTTAACAGGATCGTTTTAAACTTGAAAATTTTGCTCGAGTATTATTTATTTACATTTAGGATAAACCCCGTAAATATCATAATTTCATTATTTTACAAACATGTTTATTTATTTTATTTGAGCCACCACTTCAAGCTTGATAGTGCTCCGTAGCACGTGTACTTAATTCAGTAGGTCACCTGAAACATGTTGTAAAAAGGTTTTGTCAGCGGGAAAATACTGAGTGAATCATTCATTTTGATAAAATGACACATAGTTATAAATTACAGCATAAGAGCGATTACTATGGCAGTATCTTAATTAATATCTGGCCTTGCCACCCGTGTGACGATGGTCATACCACTATTGGGTCCAGTCACCCAATTAGTGACGTTTTGTCACTACTAGGTCTTATTAGCCTAACCCTGTTAGGGCTTATTGCCTAACTGTGAGAAATTAGTAATGTGCACAATACCCCACTAGCCAGCGGTCAAGATAACCACGACTTAATCCCTGTAATTATAACATTTGGAAAATAATTTGGAGTATTGAAAAACATTTGATAAAAAGAGAATGACTCACATTGCAGTTTTAACGAGCAAGATATAAGCCTACTGATTTGCCTTGATTTAACCTAATTTAATAATAATGCACACACAATAGGTTAGTAACTAATTCAGCAGTTACGTCAATTCACGAGATCAAACCCTCACAATGATTAACAAGTGCAATACTTAATAATTCAATCGGATTCACAACGAATAACGGAGCATAGTCCGAATTCGAACAGCACTCAAATATTCAAGTCGAAATCACGATGAATAATAAAAGTACAAGCTCAATTTGAGCAGCACTCGGACAATCGTTGGATAGTTATAATCGATCGGACGTTGAATCGTAATAGCGATCGAGTTATTACCCTGATTGCGGCAGCACTTCGTGAATTGTGTGTGTTGTTGGATTGTTTCGACTATAACTCAGAGCATATTAGGAATTTGAGTGTCGAATTAACGCAGAATGTCAAGTCCCAGACCCGACTATTTATACCCAAAAATTGTCCCCCCTCGCGCCACGCGAAAGAGACTTATGTACCCGTCGCGTGGCGCGACGGGTCTACTTTCTAGCCTAGGTTGTTTCGTGTCCAGATAGCCTTGATGAATCATTTGTACGAACAAATTTCAATTCTACAGCAATTTTAGTAGATAAATATCCATTAGGGTTAACCCCCCTGAGTTTTAGGGGCCCTGATCCTGGTTCCGATTGTTATGAAAATTTTAGGGTTAGTGCAGAATTACTTGGGTGTCTCAATTAGAGTTTTCTTATTGACTAATTATCGTCCTAATTATTGATTTTAGTGGCAGTTGTTACATACCAATACTCTTTCATATACAAGTTCATACATTAATATTACACCTATTTTTTGGCACCTTCATGATCATCATACTTCATCATGCTACTACTTACAAGTGGGTTTTTCATTTTTAATCATCAAGATAACCAAATTCAAGCATAACTCTTGTTCCATAAGGTGATTCTAACTCTAATCATACTAATTTCACATGAACTCTTGGATTGGATGCAACCCACTTTTTACAACAATCACCAAATCATGAAATTCAAATTACCTTTTGTTAGACAAGTATGGATGATTGATTATCTTGATTCATGCACGAATTCTAGCCCCAATTAGCCTTTCAATTTGTTGATTTGGGTTTGAGAAGGGTCCCCCCTCCTTTTCTTCTTCTCTGGTCGACACCCACACACGCCTATGTGTGTTTTTGGGTTTTAATTTTTGCTTTTATATTTTATCTTTCCATTCATTCCAATTTGGCCCCTCATGTTTGGATGTTTATATTTTTATGGCTAAAATCTATTTTTTAGGTTAAAATCTTACTTACACTCTAACTAGGTTCATAATCCTAGTTACCATTCTAACACCAATTACATTTGTAAATACTTATTTTAACATATACACATATATAAGGACTTTGAGGTGTTACAAGTCTACCCCCCTTAAAGGATAAATACGTACCAAATAACGTCGGGTATTGCTCCCGCATTTCATCTTCTGATTCCCATGTAAGATCCGATCCTTTTCGATGTTGCCTTTGCACTAAGATTTGCCTTATAGCCTTGTTGCGAAGATGTGTTACCTTAGAATCCTTATAGCTATCGGTCTTTCAACTTAATTCATTCGTTCGTCGATTTCAATATCATCGAGGGGCATGTGCGCCGTTTAACTTCCATTTTCCTGTATCAAGTAAATCCCCAAATGGGATGTTACACGATGCATCTAAAAACAGTTATAGTTTGATTGAAGCATATAGTATATATCAAACGGGAACCTTTGATTTCTAATTTACCATAGTTTCAATCACCGAACTCCAAAGTATATATATGATTATAAAATAAAACAAATATTTTGTGACAACTATCAAAATTCCAGGTGTCCGTACAATTAATAAATAATGATTAGTGCTTAATGACTGTGTTGAACTACAATTGACTGTTTGAATTGCTTTCTAATTATTGCCATATACATACATGTGCATCACATATTGCTTAATGTCATATCATTATTGCATGAAAACTTTATTGATTTAAGTGATGCATTAAATACAGTTAGTACAGTTATCATACAAATCAGATAAAATGCTAAAGGAGTTCAGTAAACAGGCAAATGTTGTATTAAGACCTAGAATGGGCCAGAAACCAAGTACCAAGTATTGCACTAGTGTAGTGTGTAGGAAAGTAAGGATCATAATACTGCCTTCCTAGAGATAGTTTAAGTGCCGGAAAGTACCTAAAACTCACCTAAACTGCAGAACTCTGCAGAAAATCAGCAAATTCAGCATTTAAACAATCTAATATCATGCAGAACTATGGTTAAATAGTCCTGAATGCTTTCCTAAGTTTCGTGAATCAAAAGTGTCATAAAAAGTAACATAAAGCACACTAAACTGCATAGTTTAGCACCTTAACAAATCAGTAATCAACCAAACAACCGAACATTACCCGAAACACCAAATTTTTACTAGAAGCACTGTTTTAACATTACCAAGCTACTTATGGTCCCCGAACATCATAACACATCATATAAATATCTTGTAACTAAGTAACTAACTAATACTTATATTTTAACCATAATCTAACCAACTTAGTTTTAACCTAGCCTACTACCCCCCCCCCACCTATGAAATCGACCCAACATGGCCCCACCTCAAGATTTGTTTAAATATTTTATTGGATCTTGTTTATGCTTTCCTAAACATGTTATCCAATGGAGAAACACTAGAAATGGGTTATAAGTATACACACCAAGTCCTAAGTCTCATTTCATCACACACTAAAACAAACACTCTTTCTCCTCTCCTTCTTCTTGTTCTCCGCCGACCCCAACCACACCATCATCACCATCATTCATCCATCCTACATATATTCCAAGCATATACCAAGGTGTTAGAGGTTACATAAAAGAGCTAGGAGCTTGTAGAAGTTCAAGGACCTCTTTCATTTGCTTTTATCCATCTCTTATCTTCTCTTGATCATCCCTAGCCTTGAGCTAGTGGTAAGAACCTTAATCTTTCCATTTTACTTCTATTTTAAGTGGTTAAAAGATGTTACATAATGATAATCTTGAAGAACATTAAGAAACTTGAACTTGAAACATAAACATAAGCTTGAATAATGAAGAAACTAAGTTGTTTATGTGTTAATTTGCTTGTTGATTGTTGTTTATTCATGTAGTTGATGTAGATCATCATATGATCTTGCTAGATCATGATTAAAAAAACATAATCTAGCAAGATGAGAGGATGAAAGTGTTGTAGGATCATAGATCATCCTTATAAGAAACATGAACTTGAAAGGATATGTGGTTTTCTTGAAAAATAATGATCAAAGTAAGTTGTAATACTTGTAGATCTAAAATTTCATGGATAGTTTTTAAAAGGAACCAAGTTAAAAACACAAGATTTACTTGATCTTGGTTCTTACATAAATAAACCCTATTTTTAAAAGTTAAACAAGTGTAGAAACACCTATGTAACAAGAAAAATCAAAGAAGAAACATTTTTGAAAGATATGATTATAAGTTGTGAAGATCCATTTTCTTTAAAAATGATGTTTGTAAAGAACCAATCACACTTTAAAGGGTAACAAGGCTTACTAAGAACACTAGTAAGTTACTACAAATTTTTACAAATATTCAAGTTCATAAAGTAGTAGATTATGCTTGTTAATGGCAAAGTTGGTAAGTGTAGAATGTGTATTGTTGATTGTGGATTGATTGTGTTGATTTTACAAAAGAAAATGATATACCTTCAAGGTATCGAAACCTCCATTTTTAGGGGAAACCATGGCAAAATTTTTCTAGAAATTAAACACTTAGAAAAATATTCCAAATAAATGTTTACAAGTGTATTTTAAACCATAAATCTTTATATAAACTTTGCCATAATTTTTGTTACAAAATTACAAATATTGGAGGTTGGTTTTTATAAATAAAAGTGACTAAATATGTATTTAGGAAAATATATATTTAGAAGACACCATGTGAACGATTATTTGTATATTATGTGTATTAGTTATATTATTCTAGGACTTGAAATAATATAACTCACTAAAATACCAGAAATTACAATCCAAAATATTACCAAAATTTCCAAGAATACGAACATACAAGTGATACACAAAATATTGGTGAAACCGAACTAAGGAATATAACTTACAAAATACTCCGGAAATAATATTCATGTGTATGTTTTGGCAATTAATATTTTGGACACCAAAGGAAACAAAAATGTGATTTTTACAATTATTACAAAATTTATATCATATTTTTGACAATAAGAAAATATATTATTTTTGGGTGAATAAAGATATGTATTTTCTTGGAAATATTAGAAGATATATTATTTTTGGAAAAAATATATATTTTCTCAAACAAAAACGGAATATATTATTTTGGAGAAAAATAAGCATACATATATGTTTCCAAGTTAGACTTGAAAATATATTACTTTTGGAACTTATATGGAAATACAAATACTTTTGCCAAAGGAAAAATTATAAATAATTTTTCTAAGTAGTGTTTCTTAAAATATATATTTTGGAAATATATATTATTGAACTTTTATTAAAGAAAACATTCCGGAAAAGTTAATACGAAATTAAGTATAAGAATACTTAATGAATACAATAAAAATACGTATTCTCATACGTACAAATACACTCTGGAATACGACCCCACCTACATGGCAAAAATATAAAGTATAAGAATACGAATACGAATACACCCATCCTTGGGAAGGAAATACATGTATAAATACTTGAAAAGTAACAAATTAAAATATATTGTTTTAACAATTATTCCAAAATTTAATAAATATAATTTAAGTTAAAATATTTATTTTTTTAACAAATAATTATATTTTTTGGAATAATATTGAAGACACAAAGAACGTAACTCAAAGACACTAATTAATACTAAGTTAAGGCACTACCCGCTCGTCTAATAGACCTTAGTACGTTGTAGGTAGTCGTGTGTATCCGAAGGAGTTTTGAGTTATCGATTGAAGAATGCAAAGCTATGAGCTCATGATCCCCCTTTTCTTTAGTTGTTTTTTGTTTTATAACTTCGGGGGTGAAGTACATGTTACAAACTCTTTACAAACGTTTATACGTGGTATGGTTAGCTAAGGAAGGGTACTGCTAGATCATGTGAGTGGTGGGTACGACGCTTAAGACCATCAATCCTCTTTGTAGGACCGAGGGACATGAGTGATAGATCTATTTGGGTGTAGCGAGCCCACACCCGTGTGGACCAGGGTGGCCCATGAGGTGACTATGTCTTATTGACGGAGACAAATTTGTTGGGTTTGAGTCTTCCTGCATCACGTCACACATATTAATGTGTGCTACATATTAATGATCTGTTTTTCCTTGTTGCTTTCATACCAGTTTTCAAATACATGCAAAATTGTTTCCAAGGTTTATTCGTTTACACATACTAAGCACATGAACTCGCTCAACTTTTGTTGATGTTTTCAAACTACAAGTATTTCAGGAAATTAAGAATGGATCTGGCGGGCGTTGGATGTTTCAAGTTATGTTAAGAATAAAGGATGTCATCTGGTGTCTTAGGATTTGGTTTGTCGAGTACTTATGGAACTCTAAAACTATTTGCATGGGGTGTAATTTGAATTTGAAGTCTATGATTTAAGACAAGGTTGTCATGTTTTTAAACTCACTTAATGGATGATCATCTTTGGTTTTATCATATAGTTGTTGTTATGATTGAATGCAATGATATTAAACAAGTCACACCAAATCACGCTTCCGCAAAAGTCAGGGTGTGACATATTTATTCTTATCCTTTTTATTATATAAAAAACAAACATTTATCCTTATCTAAATTTTTGTTTAAAATTATTTATAGAAAACTGAACTCCAAAGTATATATATGATTTAAAAAAAAAAACAGATGTTTATTCTTATCTAATACTCGGGATATAACTTTATGATAATATAAAAAAAACTAACGTTTTTCCTTATATAAAATTTGTTTAAACTTATTTATAAAAAAAACAAATATTTATTCTTTATCTATTTTTTTGTTTAAAATTATTATTATTATTATTATTATTATTATTATTATTATTATTATTATTATTTAATATGAGGGATAGATAAGAAAATAAGGTGAGAAAGCACTAGAAAGTTACACGTGTCCAAAAAAACATTTTCATTTATTAGTATAAGAACATATCATGTATATAATAGATTAAAATATTAAATTATAATTTATTACAATATTAGTTGGTAATAGTTGATGGACCATATTATATTTATTAACTAACTAGCGGGGTGGGCGTGCGATGAGGTGGGGGCGACACTTTGAATTGCGGTCTTTGTTTCTTTTAGCTTTCTTATTCGTATAATATTTATTTTTGCATTATTGTTGTGGATATATGTCAGGGGTGCAAACAAGCTGAGCTTGAGCTCGATCAGTCTCAAGCTAGCGCTTGATTAACTTATGAGAGCTCGAGCTCGAGCTCAGCTCGGCTCGAGCTTTTTTTAAAGTTCGAGCTTGGCTCGTTTATTGTCTATTAATTAATATATTAAATATAAATAATAGAATTGTTTTAGGCTTGGAGTTCGATAAGTGAAGGCCGAGCTCGGCATCGTTTACTAAACAAGCTTATTTTTAAATTCGGGTTCGACTCGTAAAAAAGTTCAATTAAGCTCGTTTGGCTTGTTTATTAAACAACTTAAAATAAAAGTAAATGACATAAAATATTAAAATAACTAATTTTACATTAAGGCTTGACGGGCTTGACAAGCTTTACATAATTACATGCCAAGCTTGAGCTCGATAGATAAACGAGTCAAAATTTAGGCTTAAGCTTGGCTCGGTCTCGATAAGTCTCGCCTCGTTTCGAGCTTTTTCTCGAGTCGCTCAACTCCTTTGCACCCTTGGTAATAAGCGAAGTCATGGGTTAGTCCATTTCATTGTGGTGTTCCTGGTTCGGTCGATTTAGTTATTATCCTGAACCAAAGTCATTAGTTAGTCTATTTTATTAACCAACCGGTTTTCGATTTATTCGGTTAGATTGACGGTTTTTTTATTCGATTCGTTTAATTTCAGTTAAAAAGCAAAAACCGAACTTAGGGAAAACTTTTACTTAGAAATGCATGAAATTAAGGTGTACATACATGAAATTGATGTATAAATACATGAAACGGAAATATAAATACATGACACGGAAGTAAAAAATATGAAATACATGATGGAGGTATAAAAGCTAGAAATATATAAAAATATGAATAATTGATTCGGTTCGGTTAATTTCGGTTAAACGAGGCTACAAAAAACTGATAACTATCTTTTGGTTAATTCGGTTTTCGACTAAACGGTTTTCGGCTAATCAATTTTCAGTTAATTTAGTTTTTAATTGATTTCGGTTCGGTTTCATTTGTTTTCGGTTAATGATTCAGTTATTGCTCACTCCTAGACATCGTTTATCTCGTAACATATCAATTTTTTAATTAAAAAAACTCTAATAATGCTATATTCAAATTAAAGAAAATAAAATACTCGTTTTTTATAGTGATTTTAAAAAAAACGTGCGGGTAGTTAGCTTTTATAAGGGAGCTAAAGTATAACTACGAATTCATTATCTTTAGTTTAGTTAAAGATTAGGGAAAGTGTAACTAAGATGAGGGATTAAAGTGTAACTAGTGTTTGGAAGGCTAACTTACCCTCATTTAGGGTTGTACCTTATACATTAATTTAAAAAAAAGTTCTTTAACTTTTTGTATCTTAAAATGCATTATAATATAGTATAGACAAAGGGTTTCTCTTGGGTATATTTAAGGAGATCAAACGGTTACACACATCATAATAGGGATGCAAAATTTTTCCCAAATACCCATTACCTATACACGTACCGTACCAGTATCGATACCTATGCGGATTTTTGGTGTTTGGTACATGCATTGGTACCTGATTTTATTGACTTCGGTATTCGATACTTTCGGCATTGGTACGGATAAAAAATGGTACTGGTACCAAATTTTATATAGAATCACAAGAGTGTTTCTTATATTATTGATTTAGTTTGTATTATGGTTTTTATGGTATGTGTACTGATTTTACCTATTTGGTATCCGTTTCATATTGGTACTTATAGAAATTTTATCTATTTGGCACTCGTAACAATATTACCTATTTGTTACTCGTACGAATGCTTAAAAATAAATAAAAATAAAGTGGAACCAAAAAGGGTGCCGTACCAAAATACCGATACCAATATATTTGGTACTTTATTCGCTACTCAGTTTTGTTCAAATTCGGTACCGGTATATTCGATATTGGTATAGGTATGGGTACTGGTACTGTACCGATCCCATCCCTACATCAATAACATCACTAGTCATATTTTCATCCTTCTCTCCATTCACAATTCATCATCAAGAACTCTTAATCCCATCATTAACACACACCCCAAACGGAAACTAGATCAAGCTGACAATAATGTTGTCTACATCAGTTCCTGTTGCGGTTGCTGGCTTAACATGTACACTTTTACATGTTTTCCATTACATACATATAATATTGATCAACATGTGGTACAAGAGCGTATGTTGTTCTGTAGGATCGTGTTCTGACTCGAATGAGTCGTTCAGAGGCGTTCTTCTATGTTTCAGGTGCAGAATAACAAGATACACAGACAGAAATAGCTTGTTCTTCACTTTAATCTACTGTTTTATTGATTTAACAATGATTACAGCTCAAACGTCACACCGGCAGCAACTCGGTATGGAATCCGTGATCGTTACAAATGATTTCGCTTTAAGGGTTTATATAGAGTTTAGGTTTCGCTTCAAGTGACATGTTCACATAAGCGAAACCTCATGTGAACACATAAGCAAAACCTATAGCTTACCATATAAGCGAAACCTCTAGGATATGACCCTATAAGCGAAACCTCCCTATTACACACATACAATCTTCAATTTTCTCGTAGAATGTGCCCTAATCTATACAATACAATGTATGACTCGATCTAAGACGAAGTCAACAGATGTAGTGCACCAACAGACTCCCCCTCAGATGTTGATGGAGTAGTTCATCGAGTCACAGCAATGATGTGTCTTCATCTTTTCAATCTTGATCAGTCTCTGGGCTTTTCTCTCTCTTTCTATCTTCACCAACAGACTCCCCCTCTCGATTTGCTGTCATTCCTTTGTTCTTCAGCAACATCTTCAGGATCGTTGTCTGGTCTACACAGGTTCTTAGAATCGATCAGCCTGGCTCAAACAGAGATCTTCAGGAATCGAAACCTGGCACTCTGTCTTCAGATCCAAGATCAAACCTGACTATACCTGCACATTCTTAACCTAGCAATAAAATTTCTAGTTTTAACAACTTGAGTGCACCAACACTAACTCCTTCTTGAATTCATGTGCACTAACTACAACTGTTCCTCAGACTATGATGAACCACTTGTTGATTTGAAAAATATATTTTGACAATTAGACACTCTCCCCCTCACAACAATGTCATCATGTTTAGCACTTGGAACTTTGAAAATCAGCTTTCCAACATCAGTTGTCGAAAATCTTTTTGAATTTTTCCAAAAGTTTATGCTAAAACTCACTGAATTTTTTTTTTTGATTTTGTAATAACAAAATATGTAATGCAATAAAGAAATATTTACAGACAATATTTTTGTGAGTTCGTGTAAGAGGATCATATCAGTTTATGAGACATGTCACCAACACCGTTAAGCTTGATTACATTTTAATTCTAAACAATTCACTTATATTGTCAGTATATCGGTCCACTGAAATTCTCACACAAAGTTCAATTGATCCGAGATACGATATTAATGTCTTAGATACTGACTTATTCGTGTGTCTCACTACTTGAATATACTCCCATATCCAGATCCCAATATTCAGTCTTACAGGTGAGTATACCACAGCTGATATCTGTATAGGGGTTAGATGCGAGGGCCGTGAGAGCTCAGGTCGATACTTCCGTATATGCAGAGAGATGACGGCTTCGACTTTTGGTGTGTCCCCTTTAGAGGATCTTTTTATTTCAAAAGCAGCGACTATCAAATTTATTGTTTCATCAGCTTGCTGAGGGCGATGCTATGTTTCAAGCATTTTGCGGAAAGCATTATCCGGGGACTAGGTCAGTACTTCCATACAGCAGAAGTCCCGGGATAATACCCCAGATATCATTGAGCATAAAGACCTAGTATCTCAGAATAAGGGACTTTTCAAACAAGATTTCAGGGGTTACCTATATATTCAAGTTTGTGTTAACCCACAGATTAAGCAAGTTTGAAATTTAGTTTATATCTCGTCACAATCTACTAAATGTGCAAAAACCTACTGGCATACCCGCAGTGAGATTGTTTATCACATTTTATCTTTACATTTCTTTAGCATGTTGTGACAGCCTACTGATGCACTATCATTTCCTCTTTTCACAACAAAAACTTATTTTTGAATTTTATCATGTTTTTGTCTTTTTCAAATTTCAAATGTTTTTGGATTTTCTGAAATTTTCTTACTCCCCCTAAAATTCTAACACATTAAGGAAATTTGAAAAACTAAACTAAAACTCTTGACCCACTTGAACACAAAACAAACTGTACAAAAACTTGACAACCGACATCGAATCACATCAAATCGCCATTCACTAGGCATAAACAATTAGAACTCCCCCTTTCAACAAACCATTTTCACATTTAGATCTCAAAACACTTAAGTTTGTTTTAATCAAAATGATTTTTCCGGAAAATGAGTTTGTTTTTAACAACTTGAAGATTAAGCATGTGTTAAAATCGGGGTTATGGTTCATCATCTTGTCAGTTTTTTCTATTATGTTAGTAAATCAAGTACAACTTAATGTCCATGATTTACCGTTTTGCACTCAAATAACTACTATACCACTTGTAAAAATTACCATTTGTAGGTACAACCAAACAATACCAATTGTAGGAATATTACATCTACATTTTCAATGATGCCGATTCCTGCTTCGCACTTACTTACCTGGAAGCTCCGGCGTAATCCTTTAATCTGTAAAATTCAAACATTATTCAAAATCTTTCAAACAAACTTTTCAAACATTAGAATGATGCCGATTCCTGATCCAGGATATAAACTTGGGATCTCCGGCATAGTCCTTTGACTATCATGGAAAGCAGACTTCCATCCAAGTCTTCTTAGACTTGATGGCTTTCAATTCTTGCGCAGTGGGGTTGTATGTTGCCTTTTTAGTCGCATAAAAATCTTTAACCCCCTTTGCTTTCCCGTTTAACATTTTTCCAAAAATCTTTTTAACATTCCCGTTGAATGTTTTCTCGACATCAAAATCTTTTTTTTCATTGTAAAACTGTTTCGAGATATCAACTTTTCTAATTTTCTTTTTAACTTCTTGATGGAAATTCATCATTATTCACTGAAATTTTCTCCTCAACCTGTGGCTCTTCTGGCTTTGCGGAACCAGATTCATCACCGACATTCACATCATTCCTTTTTTCCTTTTAATCACCCACACTTGGTTGTCTTTTCCTTTCTTTTCATACATATTCTTCTTCGAACATTCACCAATCACATACGTTGAATTTTCAAAAACTTTAAGTTTTTCAGTTGGTGGTTCAATATCAACAACTTTTTCTTTTAATTTTTGAGAAACTCCCTGTTTTGTTTTTGCATTCTTTGAACAATTCCATGCAATGTGACCAGCTTCATTGCACTTGTAACAGGTTCGAGTCTCTCTCTGATAAAACACTTCAGTTCCATTCTTCTTTTTTTCAGCAAGAAACTCCTGATTTAACTGTCTCCAGAATGGTTTCTTCTGTTCCTATCTGAGCTTCCACCTGACACAAATTCTATTTTTGTTTTAGAATTTTTATCATTTTTATAATTTTCTGGTGGAATAAAACCAAGACCTTTCTTTTTGTAGCTACAATTTTGGTTAGGTTTCTTTTGAAAACCGGAACCAGAATTGTAACCTTTTTTCTTGTTTAACCGTTGATGAACTCTTGAAGTATATTTTTTAGTTTTTTCAAAACTCTTCAAAACTTTCAATTCAGGAATATTAATTTCTATTAGTTTGAAAGTTTTGTTAATCAATTCTGTTTTAATACTCATTATTGGAAACTCTTTATTGTAATATAATTTGTTAGAACCATTCAAAGTATAAACAACTTCGAATGTTTCATCATTCAAATTTGCTTTTGATAACAAAAATTCTTTACTCTAAGACCGTTTGACCGACGAATTTTCCCTGTTGACTGATGAATTTGACTTTCCAGACTCAGACTTTGACTCGGACTCCTCATCAGTATCCAACACTTGATCGACCACCTTTTTGATTAACTCAGACTCATGATCAGTATCGGACGAGGTAAATGTGACATCAATGTTATCTGGTAAAACGTCAGTTGTGTCGGTTTTTAGCTTTATATTGACCGCTTTCTCAAGTTGCTCCTCATTTGGTTTTCTAGGAGAATACCCTTCCCAAATTGGAGGCGGACATTTGTTATAGCTAACAGTCGGTTTCTTACCACAATCTTTCTTTTCCCTTGGCTTCTCGTCTTGAAAAGCTTCCATACCTGCAACAGTTGGGTAAATACGATCAATGAGATAAACAGAACTAGAATAACTTTGCAGTAAACGTCTAATCCTCTCATTTTCGATCTTCTTGGTCTCCAACTCTTGCTTCCACTTGGCACTCTCTTCGATGTAGAAGTTGATGGCTTTCTGCTTTGACATCATGACTGCATTCATCATCGTCAGTGCTTGTTCTCTCTCTGAGTTTGTCTTTTGGAGACCAGTTACTGTTTTGTTCAAGACATCATAAGATTCTTTCACATAATTGAGATTGAACAGTAACTGCTCCTTCTTCTTTTCATACTAAGCAATTATCTCATCTTTAGCTGCACATCCCTTGCAATCTTCCAAACACTTCTCGCAAGGCTTAACAACTTCGACAATCTTCTCAATTTCGATTGTTTTTACAACTTCAACCACTTTTTCTTTTTCTTTCAACTTCTCAACTTCAGACATCTTTTCTTCACTCACCAGCTCAGTCTTATCATTCTCCTCAGCAACACTTTCAGTCTTCATTTCCATGTGTTCTTTGGCAGCTCTTTTTGCCTTCAACTTTTCCATGCGATCTGCAAAATAGAAATGAAAACTTTCAGGAGAAAGATGAGATTTTGTAACATTTATATGTTTTTCTTCCTCATCATCACTGCTACTATCAACTGGTGATTGATCAAATTGTACAAATTTTTCAGAATCAGCATCTGATACATCAGAATCAGATGGTGTTTGATCAAACACAACTTCCTTTTCAGAACTAGCAACATTTTCAACACTCTCATCTGAACTCTCTGAAATTTCCTCAACATTTTCTGAAAGTTCATCAACACTTTCTGAATTTTCATCAGACGTAACAGACTTTTCATCCTCACTCATCACATTCACTCCAATAGACTTCATCCAGGTAGCAAACATGTCTGGTTCTCTGACAATTTTGGCGATGAAAGCTTTGAACTCTCCTTTTTCATCAACGAACATATCCCAGCTAAAACCTTCAGGTAATCTCTCATCATCTTGATCTACTATACAGGCTTTGCTGTCAGGAGATATGTATTTGTTCCAGCTGAAGTCCACTAAACATGCTCTCTTAGAATCCTCAATCTTTCTACCATGAGCCGTCTGTGAATCTTGTGATTGACGAACCTGCTGATAAATGGCTTTCCGGTAGTAGTCGTCTTTTCCGAACGGATTCTGAGCACCGCTAGCTTCTCTACCCTTGCATTCCCGTTTGAAATGGCCTTTCTCCCTGCATCGAAAACAAGTAACTTTAGATTTATCAAAACCTAAAGTAGATACATGGGCATCAAGAAAGTCATTTCTCCCGGTAATAGTTTTAAACTTTTCAGCACGCCTAAGAACACTAGCAAGACACCATTTGATATCCATAAGTTCCATCTCTTCGGCGTCTATTTGATCGTAATCCTCCTTTGTGAGCATGGGATTCCCGATCCGACCAGCAACAAGACCCTCATAAGATAACAATACAGAACCAAGAAGTGCCATGTGGTCTTTAGCAGTGTCTTCTGAAAAGCTTTGACCTTCTGGAAGATTTAGAGCGATGTTACATTGAATCACGTAACCATTTCCAGTTTTAGTACTCTGAGACTGAAAGCTTATGTTTGATTCTTTAGGATTTACACTCGGAAATGATGAGAATCCACTACTCCCTTTGCTTGAACTTTGATCTGCTTTTTCTGTTGAATCACCAGCGCTGAATGCAGTTTGGATTTTCGGACTTCTCTCTGACTCTGGAACCGGAACACTGCCTTTATAATATATCTTCACATCTTGTTGACCACTCGGACTGTTCATCCTAGCGATCTTTTGTTGTTCCAGATCCTGACTCTCGATCTTTTCGATGAACTGTGAGATCGTCAACCCATCATAAACACCCGTGTTTTTGAGAATCATCAAGTACGTTCCCCACTCTTTTTGTGGTAGAGCATCGGCAAGCTTGTCCACCCACTCCTCACGATCTTTTGTAATGCTCAACATAGACATGGATCTTACTAAGTGACAGTATCTCTCAATCAGCTTCTTTGTATCCTCTCCCGGTAAGCTGCTGAACAGATCAAATTCTTTCTTTAGCAACGCCTTCTTACTTTTAATCATATTCTCGCTACCTTCAAACTTGACTTTAAGAGCATCCCATATCGACTTGGCAGTTTTGTCGTGCTGTAGCAGAATGAATATATCTTCTTTGATCGCTTGCTGCAATAAACTGATCATCATCTTTTCGGCTTTGTACATCACCCATTCTTGATCCGTGAATTCTGATAACTGTTTGATAACCTGTAACTCTGTTCGAGGCAACACATACTTCTTCAATATACACTCCCATGATCTAAGATGATTCGCCTGAACCCAGTTCTCGAATCGATCTTTCCACCCGTAGTATTCTTCGATACTCATCAATTTCGGGGGCTTTTGGGTGGTTCCTGTCTCGTTCTCTAAGTTCATAGCCTGAGCAATCGCAGCTGGACCAGACGGTGTTGCAAAAGCATTGTAGAATTCGGTATCCATGATAACTTGGCACGTTTTTCAAGATAGTTGACAAATAAGCGAAACTAGAATGATCACAGAAGCGAAACTGTTGAAATGCACTTGAAGCGAAACTGTGATGTTGTCCGAATAAGTGAAACTGTTGAAGCGGAACCCTAGATGATCAATGAAGCGAAACCTGATAAGCTAAATTCCAAAACAGTCTTTTGAAGCGAAACCTTAAAGCGGAACCTTTGATGTTTTTTAAGCGGAAACTCACTTATGGTGACACACAAGCGAAACTACCACGTAATTTGGAGCGGAACCTCTGAAAAGTGACCGAATAAGCGGAACTATGAAGTAGTTTGAAGCGGAACTACTCAAGCGAACTTCCAGATTGTCAGTTGAAGCGGAACCTTTCAAGCGAAACAGTCAAGTGTCCAAATAAGCGAAATCTATTCGAAGGTCAATTTGCTCCACTTTTAGTCCATATTTTGGCATGAAATTTTCCAGGGTTTATTAATATCCAATAACACACAATCTGTGCAAATTTGATCCAATTCTGACCAGTACAACTTTCTGAAATGATAAAAGAAGATGTAGAAGAAAGAAACAATGATGAAATCCAACTAATTTCTGTAGAAAACCTCCTTCCAAGCTCTGATACCAATTGTAGGATCATGTTTTGACCCGAATGAGTCGTTCAGAGGCATTCTTCTATGTTTCAGGTGCGGAATAACAAGATACACAGATAGAAATAGCTTGTTCTTCACTTTAATCTACTGTTTTATTGATTTAACAATGATTACAGCTCAAACGTCACACCGGCAGCACCTCGGTATGGAATCCGTGATCGTTACAAATGATTTCGCTTTAAGGGTTTATATAGAGTTTAGGTTTCACTTCAAGTGACATGTTCACATAAGCGAAACCTCATGTGAACACATAAGCGAAACCTATAGCTTACCATATAAGCGAAACCTCTAGGATATGACCCTATAAGCGAAACCTCCCTATTACACACATACAATCTTCAATTTTCTCGTAGAATGTGCCCTAATCTATACAATACAATGTATGACTCGATCTAAGACGAAGTCAACAGATGTAGTGCACCAACATGTTCAATTAGTTATGTTTGTTTCCTTAGTCTAGAATTAAAATTTGGAAAACAGACTCTTACTGAAAAACCAGATTAAACTTATAAGAAAATTCGTGAATCATATAACTCACAATTTTTTTGGGTGTTTTAATGTATCAATATGAATTAATATGAATTGAATGTTTAGAAATCTGTTTTAACATAATAAAATTCATATTTCAGGAGAAACTGGAATTTTGTTGTTTTACTGTTCTTGTTGAAATTTGATTTTTTTTCTTATTTTGGTATGAATTAAGGATTGATAGACGATTTTGCTTTAGTTTTATTTCGAAAAAAATTTGATAAATTATTAGATATTATTATGAATGCAACCATTTTATGGCCCAACCCAATGTTTATGGGCTTTAGGCTTTTAGGGATTCTATTGTACTAGTTTATATATACGATGTATATGTCAGTTGAATGGATGGATTGAATCATTTTTCTCCCTATATTTCTCTCTTGTTCATAATACGTTATCAGCACATTGCTCTAACCATTTCCATTAATTCTTCAGTAAAGACTCTCCACTCCCTTCTAATTTGTTATGTTTTCGATAACATATCTATTCAAAACATATCAACCTCTTTATCCATCTATTGGTACGAGTAAGATGAAGATATCAAGGGATATTCAGAAAATTACCATGCATGTTATTGAAAAACTAGATCATGTGTTGCATTTTCCTTTTGATTTTGCCTCTACCCAACAAGCAGAGGTCGTCTGTATCCATCAATTGAGGTAACAATTCGAACCTTCTTCCGTGATTAAATGCGTAATATGTATATCCTACATATATGGATATACATGATATAAATTTACCGTTATAGTTCTGCGACCTAATTTTTGGTTTCCGGACATGAAGAGTATGCAAATTAGAAACTAAAAGTCAAGAAGACAGAATCATAGAATACAAATATAAGATATCCAGAAATCAAATCTATGAAATCCCCACATGAATTTTTTTAGAGGTTGAACATACACGTAAAACTATAGTGGTATGATTAAAAAAAGGATTTTGGAACGAGTCGATTTCGATGAATTCGTTGGCAAAACCGATGGTGACGTTACCAGGAAATTCTATTTTCCAGGATATAATTTTGACCTAGTCTTGCATGATATATTTTACTTTATTGTGAAATTAATTATTAAATGCTCCATCAGTTATTATTTCTTTTAAAACGTTCTTAATGGTGTGTGTAAGGTAGAAATAATGATAAGATATAACTACGATTTCTGTGTTCTGTTACAAGTTTTAAGAATATGCTTAGAATTAATAGCACCCTATCATATAAAAAAATTATCTTAGCATTGAATAGAGTAATTGTTCATAATGAGAAAACCGGTTACGAACGAGAAAATAAGACTGGCGGTGGTTACGATCATGACAAAGGTATTCATTTATCAATTAATACTATCATTAATAAAAAGTCAAGTCAATATAGGTGAGCCCATGAGATAATTCGTAACTGCATACATCTCTTTGTTTTTATATCATTAATAATTAATAATTAATAATTAATTAACATGGCATAACTATAAATTAGTATTATCATTTATTAACCTCTTATAATTTAATTATATATTAAATTTCAAATTTCTTTTATTAAACATCCCTTTTCTTTCAAGAGTTTTCTAACCCTCTATTTTAAAGATAACATATGCTATGTTAGAGAAATCTCATGTAAGCTTATAATTTGCTTTAAAGCTGGGTTTTGGATATTGTGTTGGCTGGTTATACCACCATTCATTTATAATACATCTATAGCCTACGCATGATGCCATACAAAGTTATTTTTTTTAAAGATTATCTGTATGATTAAGTTGCGTTTTTATTAAAATAGGATATGTACCTCGAAAGTTTTATATTTGTGATGACCAGAGCCAATTCATAAACACTGACTTTCTTGAAGTTTAGTTTTAAGATATAAATTGTAAGGGCCATAGATGTAGTTGTTTGATGACTAGTTATCCATGTATGAGATTTGTCTTTATTTTAATAAAATAGAATTAAAGGTAGATTGAGATGTTCTTAAGCATTTTAGTATACTTTATTAAACATAAAATGTACAAAACTCTTGCATATCAGATGTGATAATAGTACATAAGTTGAGCCCGCAACTCTTATGCCCATACACTTCTACATATAAAGATGTTTATTAGTGTAATTAGTTATTTGAATCCCAAATGACGTGATGTGGTCAATCTACCAATGATTATAAGTATTCAAAATATTTGAAAGACAGACAACCACAAAATGGGAAGAAATGTCAATCATAAAAACTTGACTTCTACCAAATTTATACAAATTCACACTTCCAAACTTGAGTTTGTCGCACTCGACGCCTCCTGACACTACTACCTCCCCTAGACTCTAGATACTAAAATATAGCAAACAGCCTAGAAGAAACAATCCATGGCGGGAATGAAACTTCTATACAAGCAAGAGTTAAAGTCAGGATCTTTCTCTATAACAAGCCTTATAAATATCTAGAAAGATAATCTCTTCCCATTGAGAACCTCAAAGATATGCATGACCACCAGAAGTTGGTTGTCCTCCAAAAGGTCGACATAAGTTTTATCTATTTGAAATTGTAATTTTTTTTCAACTCTTGGATTACGTCAGAATTGAAATTACGTCTCACAAATCACATGCTCTCTCGAAACAATATAGAGAATTTTTTTTCTCACAATACTCGAAAGTCATATCACATCTTCTAAACCGCATAGCAAAATTGAAAGCTCATACTTAAATACTATACAAATTGATTCAGCGGTGCTAGTCATTCCCTGAAGCGAATGTGGCAATTTTTTTATGCTAATAAAGGAGAAAAATAGTTATTGAGCCCCAGTAGCGGCCATATGCGTGGAAGATCATGATCAAACCGGACATCAATGAGTCAAACATACAAAATATAAGTCAGTCGCTAAGGGGGAGGTCCGTTAAAACGGGAAAATAAACACCCATTTAGCTACCACAAATATGGGTGACACATGTCCGGTATACGCCAACACTAAAGAAATATTGTTATTAGTTGTCTCTAGCAATGACAATTATTGATACTATTTCACTGTCCGGAAGAGCATCAACATCTTATTCCCAAATATCAAATTTTATAATTAATTATGCCTCATATTCTAGTATATCCTGAAGAAAGTTACTAAGTTTTCAAATATGTTTGAATAAACGATCATCACATTGGAATGATGACAAAGAAAAATGATATTGAATATCTCCAAAATTGCATATGTCAATATAGCCAGAAGATCATATTAGAAAACCAAAGGTTTACCAACTAAAATATGTTGCAAGAAGAAAAAAAATTCACACAAAGTAAAAAAAAGGGCGAGCAACCAGAAGCTACCAGAAAAATACACGTTCACCATACGACATGGCCATATAGCATCATGATAGGCTAAACAATCAAACATGCTAACTAGCACCTCTAAATAATCTAAAAGCATTGCTCCCAAAATGCCTTATCATATGTGTAGTTAGTTTTTTTTGGCAAATAATTTTTTTTTACAAACAATCCCTCTTATATGGGACCATTGAAATATACGGATGTCTGAACTGAGGCATTCATACATGGTTACCTGTGAGTTTTCAGCTAGCCATATGTAGCATACGCCCAACACTATGGAACGTTGGTCTTAGACATGATTTAACGTTGCTCTTTGACAACGCTGTTGTAGGGACCATTGTTGGGCACAATGTGAAGTATAGTGAGTGGCATGCGTAGTCGAGACAGAATTCGTCTGTTAATGACTATAAAATCAATTCAAAACCAGCTGTTTATCACAAATACTCCCCATTATAACTGGTCTCCTGAAGCGAACCAAGTTTCCATTCTTTATACTAGGTTGTGCAGCCTATGTACCAATAGCACCACCATAACATATGAAATGGGATATGTACACAATATTCCCAGTCTTAGGGGGAGACAAGAAAATGAAAGACTGGCAACACAAGAAAATGCATCATCATTATTGAATTTAGATCCCTGAAGTGGCCAATATAAATCTGAAGTCCAGAGGAGTGTGAATTTGCAAATAATAGCAAACGAAATACGAGATGCATTCACAAACACAAATAGAGTGACAAGGTCACATATACCAGCACTTAACTCACCTACTCAAATTTAAGTAATCACAAATGATTACCATATTAGAAATAAAAAGTGGGAAGTAAACTCGGTTCCAATATATAAATCCCACAAATACGAAAAGAGCAAGTCAACGCAGTTGGTGTAATCCCAGAAGAGGTTGCATACAAAACCTTAAAAGAGGTTGCTGATAAAATCCTAAAAGAGATTAACGAATTCCTAGAAGATATTAACGAATCCCCAGAAGAGGATAATGGAGTTCCAGAAGAAACTCAGTTATCAAACAAGTATGAGATCTCAATGACTTATGTACAAAATAGTACAATATGGAACCGTAATGAAACACGTGTGAAATGATATATTTGCATATGCTATAGCAATAAATGTAATCGATGAAAAAGGTTACAAACATGAAACTGTGTAAGAGTGCACACACAAAAATAACCAAAATGGCTCAACGACTTAATGGTTGAGTTAAATTCGCTCGACAAACAAAACGTTTTCGAACCTGTCGTTCGAACACCCATAGACGTCAAACCAGTAGGTTATAAATGGGTGTCTTTAAAAAAAGAAACGTGAAGAATGAGATTTTGTGATGAAAGGTACGACTTTTAACATAAAGATTTTTTCCCAAATCCCAGTAGTTGATTATGAGGAAACGTATACCCCTGTAGTGGATGCGATAATCTTTTGATGTTTAAGCGACCTCGTAATCTCAGAATTGACTTCAGATAAAACTTATGGATGTTGTCACCATATACATGTACGAAACAATTGTAAATGACATCTGCATGAAAATCCCCTAAGGATTAAAATGCCCAAAGCATTATTAAACAATAACCCCATACGTGTTATATAAATCTTAAAGGGAACATTGGTCCTACGTGATACAGTTTACTTAGCTGATTTTGAAATGAGGCGCTCATATCTACTTATTAAGATTTCACTCTTAATGTTCAATTTAATTTCATTTTACAGTGATGATGTAAACATCGTCGTGAGTGAGGAACTGTCAAACTAAAGAGGGAAAATTTTGAAGGACCTTTACACTGTTTAGTTCTCGACCCGCAGTTCGATTATATACATGTACTACTTTTTCTTATCAATCAGATTACATTCAGAAGATGTTATATAGATAAAATTCAATTACGAGTACGCTAATGGTTGTCGGATTGCTTGAAATATGGAAATGATTTTTATCATCCCTAAGAAAAGGATGGATAAGGTCTTGAAGTACCTTATTTAATTGCGATCGGAACATTAACAACACATGGTATTGCGTTCTTGATAGCTGTATTGGCAAGATTACAGTTCTAGTTTAACATGGTGCACTCTTTTTCCCTTCACTAGGTTTTTCCCCATTTTGGGTTTTTCCTAATAAGATTTTTAACGAGGCAACATAACTGATCGAGTAGCATCAGTTTATCCTTATCTTGTAGGTCCCGAAGTGCCGACTTAACATCATTCTGAAGCATGTTGTTAATAATGTATAATGCGCTATACTCTGTTTCCTTAGCTAGGTTTTGTCCCACTGGGTTTTCCTAGCAAGGCTTTTAACGAGTCATAATTATAAAACACATTAATTGATAAGTTGATATTTCTACATGACTCGAAACACCGATTGATCCTTAAAAAGAATACGAAGTCCCGTTATGCAGATACAATTTTATTTATGAAGGTAGAAGATTTCAACATACTCAAGGAGAATGTAGATTAGAAATGATCAAGGGAAGTCCAAGTTATACCGTATGAAGACAATGCAAATTGCACCACTCAATTCAAAGAAGACTACATCAAATATCAAGTTAAGCACTTGGTAAAAAAGATTGGATTACATATCATTAAGATATAAATGCGAAATTGAGGGGGAGTAATATACACACTGTACTCTTTTTCCTTGACTAATTTTTTCTCCCACTTGGTTTTCTTAGCAAGGTTTTAATGAGGCAGTATAACTGATCCTGAAGTGTCAGTTAATATCGGTCCTGAAGAACCGAGCCAATATTTTCCAATGTATAATGTTGATAGTGTATAATATAAAATATCTGGGGGGGAGTGTTATGAATGCAACCATTTTATGGCCCAACCCAATGTTTATGGGCTTTAGGCTTTTAGGGATTCTTTTGTACTAGTTTATATATACGATGTATATGTCAGTTGAATGGATGGATTGAATCATTTTTCTCCCTATATTTCTCTCTTGTTCATAACAGATATAATATTTTTGAAATCTTGGATTAACATAACAAATCTTTTAAATAGGAAACAACATATACCACAATCCCTTAAAATTCAAATGTCATCCTTATCACAAAAGGTTCTCAAGTTTGTTGATGAACTCAGGTTTATGAGTTCATTTTTTGTGAGTTTACGAGTTTTCTTGAGAACTAAATAATTCTCAAGAACATCGGCGGATCTGTAGGGGGGTCAGGAGGGTCCGTTGACCCTCTGACTAATCAAATTTCATACAGGAGGAAGATCTAACAATGACGTCTATTGATGCGTTGACCCTTCACTTATCGCTTATTTGAAAGAAAAACAGAAGAAAGAAGGTAAGGAAACCATAATATTTATGTCTGATTGTCGTGACTGCAGTTCATATTGTAGGGTGTTGCTGTTAGGCTATAGGGTGTGGTCATGACCCTCATGACTACAATGATTCTCCACGTCAGCGCCATGTCATCACCCTCTAATTCACCATCCAAAATCACTATCCTAAGGGTGTGGTCATGACCCAAACCACTATCCACCCCTTTCTTGTGTGAAATATATTTTATTTATTTTAAATAAACAACAAATAAAATGTAAGACCCTTACTTCTATTTAATGTTTTTATATTAATTTCGGGTATAAATGTGTAATTACGATTACACGTACGTATGAAAATACAGGTTAATAAAAACTTTTCTCAATAAAAACAATACAACATAATATGTATGAGTTCGTCATTAAAATTGGCGATGAAACAATGTGCGGAAGCTTGTATCTTGATCGTGTTCGGTTCTTCGTTGAGCTTGATCGTCCTCCGGTACTATTAGTTATATCTACAATTCATAAAACATGAATTGAATTAGTCATACATGGTTTAAAACGTGTTTAAACGAGTTCGCGAGGCAAAACTGATTAAATAAAAAAATTTCGCCGAAACAGTGCGCCGTCGCGCCACGCGCCGGCACCACATTGCTCCCTCACGTGGCGCGAGGGGTACCCTTTTCCAGCAGGTTCGTTTTTGAGACCTGCATTTTCCCAGCAATACCAGTTTTTACGGAAACGACCATAACTTATTCGTTATTGATCCGTTTTACATGATTCTTTTTCCTATGCGATCGTAATTTGATTCTCCATCACATGGAGATAAAATCCCACATCCGGATTAACAAGTTTCTGGATTTTAAGCCCTCAGCTTAAAATTCAATTATAATATTTTTGACCCGTTTCGTAATTCATTAACCATACTTGTTTCTCATTTACTATAACATCATAAACTACTACTTTAACTCCCAATCTTTAACTTATACTAGGTACTTAGTGAATGACGTGGCCATTTTCTGAGTTATGCGCGTAATTCGTTTTGACCCGTTTAGAGCGATTTTGTTGCATTTAAGCATCAAACTTGCTCTTCTCTTTTCACACCTCGCATTCCCACTTTAAAATCCTACTTATATTCCACCACAACTATTTTTATGGTGGATTTTAACATAATGAACCAATTATCCCAAATTTTACCTTTCGGTTAGTCATTTTACGCAAATGACCCATTCTTAGGCATTTGACCCACGAAAGTTTATGCCGATAACTTTTATACGTATCTAAGGATTACATAATCATAATACAAGTTCCTAAATAACCCATGAGGGTCGTTTGCCCGATTTACCCATCAAGGGCATTTTAGTCAACTTTAGTCCCTCATTTTACGATGAAGGACTTTCACTAAATATTTGACCAGAATCGTACATTTACTATAATCTTATATATGCGTACCTGGCTCGGATCAACATATTGACCCGTTTTAATACCTTGTCTCAATAAATTGCTAATTCATAGCATCGCTAATTCATAAGCCGTTTTATCCTGTGTGCATAAAACTCCACAAACACTTATTAGTCGTTAATTGTCAAATGGTATCAACATTACCATTTGACTCATTTAGTCTAAACGACCAAACATTTTGCGCTTATATTTGAATGGTATTTATTTACCATTTTGTTAAGTAACTCATTTCAGATTTTTCACCAACTAGTTATGTCTCTTAAATCCGTTTCTTACGCGTTTGCCCAACATGGCTTATGCCACTTGGTGTCGTTTTAAACTTCAACTTTGATCAATTTATACTTGACTAAATCACCATTTTACCCTTTTTATTCGTTTTGGCTTACTTATAAAGTAGCCGTTCGAAAACTCATTTTATCTTAGTCTTTTCATGACTAAATTACCGTTTTACCCCTTTTTACCATTAACCATGGTTTTTATCATTTATTTTTGTTCCGACCCGGATCATTTAGCGTCGAAAACCATATTTCGAATATTATCTTTATCGTATTTATAACTTATAGAATAAGTACGTATTCTACAAAAAGGGTGCAAGTTTTACTTACCTCTCATCCAAACTACGCTTTTTCTTCATACCTGGCTTGTTTGGTCCGCTTCCTTCCCAAGCTTCACCTAGCTTGTCAAGCGTCAAACTATCATCATAATTCGTAAGATGGTTAGATTAGCCATTATTAATCATGACTATTCCACCTTTCACATTTTCTATCAAAATTATCATTCGATTATGTTTAAAGGTCAGTTTGACTTTCAAAAGTCAACTGCCCCTTTTTAATGAATGAAATGCACAATTGAGTTCAACGAACTCACTTTGGCATTTCTTCGACTATTCGGTAGGCGCTATATTTAGGCCACTAATTTCACTATATTAATTAACATAGTTTATATACATCATATAATCATCTAGTTTCATAAAACTCATACTTTCATTACGCAAAATCTACGGGTTTTCATCTAAAAGTGAAACCCGTTTCATCATGTTATTAGGCATTCATCCGGTTACCTAATCTAATCAAGTTTTACATTCAAACGAGTAGACGTGCGATTTCACTTAGGCATACACCTTGCGGGCAAGATTTTTATACGCATCTTTTATCTAATTTATAGTTATCGTTTTAACCAAGATTTAACATCAAAATCAAGCCTCTATGTCTAGTGTACATGAACAACATCTAGAACTTATATCATATCTTCAAATTTCACATATTTATCATCACTTTTCACGTGTTCATCCTAATACCATAAAACCCACTTATCACCTACAAGATCATTCATTGGATTTTCTAGTTTATGGCATTATTTTACCAAATTCACATCTAGGGTTTGTCCCTAGACTCATACACGTCTCAATATCACTATAACATTCATCATCCATACAAGAATTTCGTTGATGAATGTTAATCAAAATTTCAAAGTATTACCAAATAACAAAATTCAACAAACCTTGCGATCCCCATGCTTAGGTGACCACGAATTTGTGTTCATGCATTGATTTGAGGCTAGAATCGACCTTCAATTTTATGAATTTGATTGTGTTAGCGTTTTGGCTCCTTAGAGCTCTCCTGGTCGTACGACATACACACACCTAGTATGTGTGTTATGTCTAATTTCCCACATTTAACTCAAGTTTTCCCTTTTTTTGTTAGTGCATGCGTCTGTCGACTTCGTCTTGTATCGAGTCTTGTACTAAGAATGTTAGAACAGGGCACGTAGTTCGAGTTAATAGGTAATTCCGCTTGAAAGGTGTAATTCCGCTTGAATGAGTCTGCTAGTAATTCCGCGCGGAATTAGATTCCGCTTGGAATCTAATTTCGTTTGGAACATTCTCAAACGGAATTAAGGCCCTATAAATACCTGTTCAAGCGAAATCATTTGTAACAATTCCGGTTTCAGTGCCGAACTGCTGCCGAACTGTCGTCTTGCTGTAAATTGTCATCAAATCAATAAAATCGACAGTTAAGGTGATATTCTAGCTGAATTGATCTCAATACGAATGTTTCCGCCTCTCGTATTGAGCATAAACTCTTCTGAACGACTTGTTCGGGTCCGTAATCGATTCTACAGGTGGTATCAGAGCTCAGAAGGAAGAGTTCATACCAATTCAGCTGCAAATTCTGATTTCTACACCTTCTTTTTCAAATTGAACTTGTTTTTACGGTCAGAATGCTTTGAATTTCACATATCATGTGCGCATTTGTGTTTTAACAAACCCTAGAAAGTTTCAGAGCTAAAAACTACTTAAAACTTGATCAATTTGATAATTTTCACATCGAGATGATGACGTCAGCCTAATTTCGCACAGAACTAGGTGTAATTTCGCTTCAAAAGATTAATTCCGTTTGAAAATTCAAACGATATCAGCTAATTCCGCTTCATTTGGGTAATTCAGTTTGGTAATCTTGCGTGGAATTAGTAATTCCGTTTGAAAGGTCTTATTCCGTTTGGTATTTCCGCACGAGATTGTAATTCCGTTTGAAAGAAGTGCAACTTCAAACGAAATTAGGGTAATTTCGTTTCAAGGATTATTCCGTTTGGACCAGGGAATTCCGTTTGAAAGATAATTCCGTTTGAACAGAACAGTTTTGTGAAATTTGAAAAACCGAATCATGGAAGAGGAATTTTATAACGCCTTTGCTACCCCGATTACTGTTACTCAGCAGACGATGTTGGAAAATGAAACGGGGACTATGCAAAAACCGCCTAAGCTCATGAACATTGAGGAGTATAAAGGTTGGGAAGGACATTTTGAAAACTGGGTTCGGGCAAATTATTTGGATGCTTGGGAATGTGTCGAAACGAAATATGTTAGACCGACGAATGATGGCGAAGAAGAGATTGCTATCAAAGATATGAGTGCTGATGATAAAAAGAAATATAAAAATGAAAAAATGATGTTAAGTCTACTACAACAAGCTGTGAAAGAAGACATCTTGGTTTTACTGCAACATAATGGAAGTGCTTATTCGATTCGGAAAGCTTTAAGATCAAAGTTTGTTGGAAGTCAAGAAATGATAAAGAACAAAAAATTGCTTCTGAAGAAAGAGTTTGATCTATTTCGAGGTTTGAAAACTGAAAGCACAAAACAGATAATTGAAAGGTACTGCAATTTGTTGGTAAACATGAGGAGGGTGAGCATCAGTAAGGACAATGAGGAGTTGATTGAGAAATTAGCAGATGCGTTGCCACATGAAACTTGGGGCACATATCTCATGATGCTAAGGAACAAGAAAGGTTTTAGCAATCTGACACTTAGCAAGTTCATTGAAAAAATTGAAGCTCAAGAGATGGAGCAAAGAAAGATTTCGAGAATGAAAGATTTTGATGGTGAACAAGACATTGGTCTTTATTACAAAGCAGGGTTGAATGACAAATCCACAAACATGTCACCGAAGGTTGAAACGGCATTCAATGTAAAGAGTTCATCGGGAGGTTCTTCTAAAGGATCAAGTAGCAAAACAAGTTTTTCATCATATCCATCATTTGATCCAAACATTTCAGCAACAAAGAATGGCAAGAAGTTACAATGCAACATTGTACTGAATCTGGAGAATGATCAGGATTATTCAGAAGAAGTTGCTAAGTGTTACATGTCTTTGTCGGGAACCGTGTTGAAATCATATGGTAGTTTAGTTGCAGGACGGATCGGGAATCCAATGCTTACAAAAGAAGATTACGATCAAATAGACGCTGAAGAGATGGAATTGATGGATACAAAGTGGCGTATGGCAAGTGTTTTGAAGAGAGCCGAGAAATTTAGGCAGATCACAGGAAGAGATGATTTCCGTGATGCATGTGTTTCTAATTTGGGTTTTGATAAATCTAAAGTCACTTGTTTTCGTTGCAGGGAAAAAGGACACTTCAAGAGGGAATGCACTAATCGCGAAGCAAGTGGAGCTCAAAATCCGTTCAATAACAATGATTACTATCGGAAGGCGATTTATCATCAAGTTGCTCAACAGCCACATCAAAAACAACTGCAAACTGCTCATGGAAGGAAGGAAATTGAAGAATCATCAAAGAGAGCATGTTTGGTGAATCAAGAAGATTTCAGTTGGGACTAATATATTTCAACCGACAACAAAGCATGCCTAATTAATCAAGATGATGAAAAATCACCAGAAGGATTTAGCTGGGAGAATTTCAGTTGGGATGACTATGATCCTAACAAAACTTCAAGTCACAAAGCTTTTGTTGCTCGAATTGAAGAAGATAGTGATGATGATAATGATTATTATGCTAAAAGAATGGCTAAGCACTTGAAAATGATGGCAGAAAGTGACAGTGAAGATGAAAAAGCTAAAAAGAAAAAGAAAAAGGTCAAAACACCAGTCAGCAGTGATGATGAAGATGTTCCGGTGGTCAGAAGAAAAGTGAAAGAAGTTCCAGCTTTCAAAATTGATGAAGAAGCTGATGCAAAGAAGAGTCCAGCGATTTGTGAAAACTGTGAAGCAATAAAGAAACAAAACAGTACTTTGGTTCACAACATGAACAGGTTGAAGGAGTCTTATGATGTGCTGAACAAAGCCATGAATATGTACAATGAAACGAGCGAAGAACATGCTACAGCAATGAAAACACTTCAAGGAGCTTTCATGATAAAGCAAAAAGTTGTGAACAATTACATTGAGAAGTGTGCTGCTCTAGAACAGAAACTAGAAACTCAAAGAATTGAAACAGAAAGAGTTAATCGATTGTTAAAAAGTTACTCATGTACTTCTTATGTCATTGACAGGATTTATCCAACTGTTGAAGGCATGAAGGCATTTGAGGATGATGAAGTAACTGAAGAACAGAAGGTTTCTGAAGAAAAGACTCCAGAAAAGAAGAAGGATACTAAAGTAAAGACATCTGGTAAGAAACAAGGTGTCAGTTACAACAAGTGTCCACCCCCGCTTGAAAATGGATATTCTCCGAGAAATCCAAATTCAGAAAGAGTCAAAAAGGCAACAAACTTACAGTGGGAGTCGGAGTCCTCAGTCAATTTGCCAGAAAATATTGATGTCACGTTCACATCAGCTGACACTGATCAACAATCTCAATTAATGAAGAAAGTGGTGGATCATGTGTTAGTAACGATGAAACTGAGGAGTCTATGTCAGAGTCAAAGTCTGAGTCCAGCACTCCGAGTCAAACCGAAAAACAGGGCAAAAGAGTTTACAATAAAGAATTCCTGTTATCAAAATCTAATTTGAATGATGAAACATTTAAAGTGGCATATACTTTGAATGATTCTGACAAATTATATTCTGATGAGGAATTTCCAATAAGAGGTGTCAAATCTGAAATGATAAAAAAGGTTTACAAACTAACAGAAATTAACATTTCTAAAATAAAAGATGTAAATCTTACCGATAAACCTAAAAAATACACCTCAGGAGTTCAACAAAAAGAAAATAAGAAAAGGGTTACAGTTCTGGTTCTGGTTATCGAAAGAAACCAAACCATAACGGTAATTTCAAAAAGAAAGGATTAGGTTTTATTCCACCAGAAAATTATAAAAATGAAAAATATGTTCGAGATTTTAAATCAAATATGATTTTTGTTTCAGGTACATCTTCTGAAGAAGAAAAAGAAAAGTTGTTCAGAAAACAGTCAAACAGAGATTTCCTTGTGAAGAAGCAAGAAGAAATGCAGACTGTTGATCAGAAGAAGGAAACTCGAACCTGTTTCAAATGTGGAAAAATTGGTCATATTTCCATGAACTGTTCACAGGCAAAACAAATCAAACAGGGAGTTTCTAAACTGAAAGAGAAAGTGATTGAGTTTGAACCACCAGTTGAGAGAACTAAACTTTTCAAAAATTCAAAATTTGAAATTGGTGAATGTTCAAACAGGTTTTACAAGAAACAAGCAAAACTTGACAACCAAAAATGGGTTGTTAAGAAATCTGGTGATAGTTCCAGCAATGATTCTGATTCATCAAAATCAGAGGAGCTATCTTCTGGCGATGAATCTGATTCCACAAAGTCAGAGGAGCCACAGGTTGAGGAAAAAGGTGAAAAATCAGTGCCGACTGTGGATGATGTGAATTTTCCACCACTTCGGGCTGAAAATTTTAAGAAGAAAATTGGTAAAGTTGAAATTTCAAACCAATTTTATTCTGATAAAAAGGTTTTTGATCTTGAAAAAGTCTTTAACCCCAAAGTAAAACACATCTTTGGAAAAATGATTGATAGAAAAGTCAAAGGGGTTAAAGAGTTCTATGAGAAGAAGATGGTAGGTAAGAAACCGAGTGTTGGTAACTCGGTATCACCCAAGGCTGGCCAGGCTTGGGTGGATATATTCTTTAATTAAAAAACCTGACTTGCCGGAGCTCCCAAGTTGGTAATCGCGAAGCATGAATCGGCATCATTCTTGAAATTTTTAAAATGGTTAAGTTTGACTTGCGGGAGCTCCCAGGTTGGTAAGAGTGGAGCATGAATCGGCATCATTCTTTGTATCAAATTTAATTGTGTGCATTTACAAGTGGTGATTGATTTGATCTATAAGTGTTAAATCAGGGACATTAAGTTGTACTTGATTTTCTACAAATGGTATGTTGGGTTTGTGAACCTACAAGTGGTTGAAAACAAAGTGATGAAATGATCCCCGTTTCCTACAAGTGGTAAAATCAAGTAAATTTATTTTCCGGAAAAACCATTTCGATTAAAACAAACTTAAGTGTTTTGAAATCATAATGGGAAAATAGTTTGTTGAGAGGGAGAGTTCTGATTGTTTATGTCAAGTGGATGGCGAATTGAAGCAATTCGAATCAGTTGTCATGTTACTTGTACAATTTGTTTTCAAGTTTTTTTTTTAAAGTTTTTGAATTTTAGGGGGAGTAAGAAAAATTTCAGAAAATCCAAAAACACTAGAAAACTTGAAAAATCCAAAAACATGATAAAATTCAAAATGAGTTTTGTTGTGAAAAGAGGAAATGATAGTACATCAGTGGACTATCATAACACGCTAAAGAATTGGAATGTCAAAATGTAATAAACAATCTCACTGCGGATGTGCCAGTAGGTTTTTGCACATTTAGTAGACTGTGTTCGAGATATAAACATAAATTTCAAACTTGCTTATATCATGGGGAACATTTCTTGAATATATGGGTAACCCCCGAAATCTTGTTTGAAAGGTCCCTCTTTCTGAGATACTAGGTCTTTATTCTCAGTGATATCTGGGGTATTATCCCGGGACTTCTGATTTTGCGGAAGCAATGGCCTAGTCCCTGTATAATACTTTGCATTTGCTTGAAATATAGCATCGCCCTCAGTACAAAAAATGATGAAACGTTGGAAAATGCTAATCATGTGCTGCTGAAGAAAAGATTCTCTAAAGGGAACACACCAAAAGTCGAGCCGTCATCTCTCTGCTGAACGGAAGTTCTGACCTGAGCTCTCACGGTTTCGCATTTAACCCTTTAACAGATATCATCTAGGTATACTCACCTGTAAGACTAAATATTGGGATCTGGATACGGGAGTATATTCAAGTGGTGGGATACGCGAATAAGTTTAAGTGCTTAAAACACTAATCTCGTATCTCGAAACAGTTAAACTTTGTGTGAAAATTTAAGTGGACCGGTATACTGACAATCTAAGTGAATTGTTTAGAACTTAAAATGTAAAAAGCTTAACGGTGTTGGTGATTTGTCTCGAAAACTGATATGATCCTCTTACACAAACTTACAAAAATATTGTCTGTAAATATTTCTTTACTGCATTTCATTAAAATCAAAAATTCAAAAGATTTAAGTGTGTTCTAGCATAAATTTTTGAAAAATACAAAAAGATTTTCGACAACTGGTGTTGAAAAGCTGATTTTCAAAATTTCAAGTGCTAAACATGATGATCATTTTGTGAGGGGGAGTGTGTATGTTTTTCTTGCAAGTGGTTCATTAGAAATTAATATTGTAAATCATTCTTGATTATTTGTCATCTTACAAGCGTTAAGAAGAGAACATAAATTTGTCAAATTTAAATTCGTAAAATTTATTGTGTGGTAGAGATTGTGCAGGTATGAAATCTAAGAAGAGCCAGGTTCTGATTCCTGAGGATTCTATGTTTAGAGAAAGCCAGGTTTCGATCCTGAGTAGAGTGTGAACCAGGTTATGATCCAGACTGCGATCCCAGTTTATCGAAAGGGGGAGTCTGTAGATGCTAAAGAGCTAGGTTACGATTCTGGAAGCCTGATATTCACACAAAATGATAATGCTGATGAACTTAAGAAATCAAGAGATCTGATCAAGAGAATTAGAGAGAAGCAAGAGCCAAGTTCAGATCCTGGTAAAGAAGTTCGAGAGGAGTTTGTTGGTGCTGATAATGAGAAGAGAGAGATTTGAGGATACTTTACATTGTAAGATACTTTGAAGAGGAGCCCGAAGACTGATAAAGACTGAAGATGTTGAAGACTCGACACTTAAGACTCGTCAACATTCGAGGGGGAGTCTGTTAGTGCATGCGTCTTTCGACTTCGTCTTGTATCGAGTCTAGTACTAAGAATGTTAGAACAGGGCACGTAGTTCGAGTTAATAGGTAATTCCGCTTGAAAGGTGTAATTCCGCTTGAATGAATCTGCTAGTAATTCCGCGCAGAATTAGATTCCGCTTGGAATCTAATTTCGTTTGGAACATTCTCAAACGGAATTAAGGCCCTATAAATACCTGTTCAAGCGAAATCATTTGTAACAATTCCGGTTTCAGTGCCGAACTGCTGCCGAAGTGTCGTCTTGCTGTAAATTGTCATCAAATCAATAAAATTGACAGTTAAAGTGATATTCTAGCTGAATTGATCTCAATACGACTGTTTCCGCCTCTCGTATTGAGCATAAACTCTTCTGAACGACTCGTTCGGGTCCGTAATCGATTCTACATTTTTGACATCTTAGGTCCCTCAAGTTTAACTAAATGTTCAAACTCCCATTTAACACGTACTAGCAATTAACCAAATCTCATAACTAGGTTTAAATGTTCCTAATTAACTTAATGGGTTTGGGGAAGTTATAACCCAGCTTATTTTAAGTCCCGTTAACTCGGGCTTCTTATAAACTTTGATTTCTCAAAAGCTTTTATTCTCTTTTTATTTAATATTAGGTTTAATTATCTAAATCCTAATATTTATCGGGTTAATTTTTATCACTAACGGTATTTTACCCGTTCATTATTATTAACGTGGTTTGACTATCAAACCCGTTTTCAGGGTGTTACATAAAATTAAACAAATTTTAGTAATAAAACTACATAACATTCAAATTAATAAAAAAATAACATCCTAATTTAAACTACATATTATAAATTAAGATAAAAAGCTACTCGTTGTTGTTAACCCGACCAAATTGCCAAACATGTTCAATCAAATCCGAAGGAAGATGGTTATGCGTAGTCTCGTTGTGTAACGCCCACATGTTAGATTCTTGTTGCCCTTCATCAACTGGTACAACATTCTCATGAATGTCGTTAGGATCATATTCACATATGGCGTTAACTTCGTCTTCGATAATCATCTTATGCAGCAAGATACAAGCATACATACAATATCTCAATGTTTTGAGTTCAAGTGCTCGTGCTGGGTTTGAAACTATGTGCCATTTTTGTTGTAGAACCCCAAATAGACGCTCAACATCTTTCCTAGCAGATTCTTGACATTTTGCAAATTTCTTTCTTTTTTTCATCTTCTGAATACGGTATAGTTTTAACAATCCCTGTGTATGTTGGGTATATTCCATCAGCCAGATAATACCTGTGCTTGTATTCTACTCCTGAAACCGAAAACCTAGAATCAGGCCCCGTACTGTTAATCATGTCATTGAAAACATCTGATTGACCAAGAACGTTATTGTCATTATTCGAACCAGGAACACCAAAGAAAACATGCTAAACCTAAAGATCATTTGATGCCATAGCTTCTAGAATTAATGTGGGATGACCATGATCACCTCGAGTAAATTGACCTCGCCATGCATTAGGGCAATTACGCCAAGGCCAATGCATACAATCTATGCTAATAAGCATTCCAGGAAAAGCATGTTTACTTTCGTGTGCCTGGTACAACTTTGTGATGTAATTCTTTGTTGGTCTTCGTAAGTACTTCGTGCTGTATAGCTTGACCACCCCTTTGTAAAATTGATACAAACTCTCTGGTGAAGTTCTATCAGACATCTTCAAATATTCATCCCACATGTCGCTACTTGTACCGTAAGTCAATTGGCGAATTGCCGACGTACACTTTTGTAAAGTGGTAGCATCCCATCTTAATGTTAAAAATGGGTCATAATTAGGGCTATACGTAAGAAAAGACGACGACACATTCGGAAACGATGCCTAAACATTTCATCCGTGTATACCGGGTTTTCGGCAAAGTAATCGGCCATCAACCTATCGTGGGCACCTACATATTTTACAAAAGTATAAATTACACTAAGATATAAACGACACTTCTAAAAATATAATGCAAGAAAAAATACCTTCACGATCCCTATTTAAACATTGTTGTCGTTTTCTCCGTTTGGACGAGGTTTCTTCCACCTCTATAATTATTTGTGTCGTTTCCATCACCACGTTCAAAAAAAATTCGTTGATCTCGTCGGAAGAAGTTGGTGACGCCATTGTGGTGGGATAACCTGTTTCTTCTTTTTCTTTGCTACTGTAGGTACAAATAATATAACCGATTTAGCCCAAATTACATGAGAGATTTATAACAGAGTTGTCCAAAGCATTGGAAAAAAAAGCAATTTAATCCATAAAATATAAAACTGAATCAATTTTGTTACAACTAGGAAATATAAAAAATGATAGCGACATAAATTAAAGATGAAAACCAGAAAATACAAAAAATGATAACGACATAATTTAAAGACCCCATTTTTGAGCAATTTTCGACTTATTTTTTGCAACACTTCTTTATCTTTTTCCGGGAGCGAGTCGATGCTTGTCGCCATTAGCTTAAAGTCTTCACGATCGGCCGCTTCTTGCATATCTTTTTCTTTCAACTTAAGTCTCATTGCTTATATTTCGTTAAATTCGGTGAGCTTGCTCATCAACTTATCCACCTTCGTTTCACCCGGAGTTTCATTTTTTGTCGACGCCTCTTTATTTTTGGCCGCCACTTCCTTTTTTGCTTTGTCACTACCATTTGGGCGCTTCAATTCCGGAATCTCCGTCACTTCATCGCCAAACTCGGGTTCGTCATTAATATTAATATGGCAACATACATCCGAATCACCAGCACTATGCTCTATCGATTCGAATGTTTTAGACCTCTTTGCTCTTACCACCTCGTTAGGAACCGGCGCCCACTTGGGACAATTTTTAAAGATTTCCTAAGCTCCTACGTATGTGAACGCACTACGTTCTTTCGTATGGTATTTTGACATAGCTATGGCAAAAACCGTTTCATCACGAATGAGCATTGTTGTAATAACCACAAAACGCCGATGTCTTCTTATTCATCTCTCAGTACTTTGAGCCCATTGAGTTCACTTCTCGGTATGGTTCTTTTTGCGTCAAAGCATGAAATTTGTTGCAAACCTCCGCCCAAAAACTACCAGACTTTTGATTATTACATACAAAAAAATATCAAGGTGTAAATAAATGTTGTTTTATCTTGAATAAAATATTATTTTAGTATAAATAAAAAAGTATAACATACCTACGGTCGGACACATAGACGTATTGGTCCACGCCCTTGCCAACGCCATCTCTTTGATCGATGTCCAAGTTTGACCTCTACCGGTGGTTAAATTATCTTGTTCCGTCCTCTTTGAACGCTTTTTTTAGATGTTTTCTTAGAACTTTGAGGTTGGGTTTCGGGTACAATGTCAATGTCATCCAAATCGTCTAACGAGGGGTATCGGGTGTCGGTTGCGAATGGACTTTCGTATGAATAGGCCGACTTTGGCTTTGTTGCAGCGTTTTAAGTTGTTGTTGATGTTGTTGTTGAAATTGGATTTGTTGAAGTTGAAATAAACTGGTAGGTTGCGGGGTTTGAGGGATTTGCGTGAACCCGTTAGGATTCGGGGTTTGAGAGAGTTGCGTGAACACGTTAGGACCTGATGTATGGATCTTTCACAGAATTGTCAATCCGATCAAGAGTGTGGAATCCTCTTGATCAGAATAAGCAGAAAACGTGTAGGAACAGAAATCAGCAATTCACTTTCAAACCGGGTTTTCTATTGATTATCAACCAAAGTATTACAATCAATCAAAACCCTAACTCTCTCTCACAAATTCATCCAAAGCCTATTCGTCCCCCCCAGACCCAATGTGGGTTTTGTTTAGCCCAAACTCTATTATCTCACTAATACAAAGCTAAACCCGCTAACCGTTTATCGTTTAACTAATTACAAGATATCCAAAGACCAAATCTAAGCTGTTGTCACAGAATATGCACCAACAAACTCCCCCTTGACTAGCTTCATAAAATAAATTTGTCTTCAGTCTTCTTGCAATCTTCATGTAGTCTTGCACTGTCTTTGGTCTTTGGATAGCTTCAGCTTCAATAGCTTCTGTCAGCAACAGACTCCCCCTAAGCTGATGCATCCAATCACCAAATCTTCAACACGTTAGCACTTGAGTAAACTCCAGTTTAGCATTTGCAAAGCAATCTTCAATCTCTTCAACTTTGTCTGTAATGTAGAAAGGAGGTTCTACCATGCATCCAATCAAACTCTCATCTTCACACTGCACAGCAACTTCTCAGCAACAAACCACTTCAATCTGTATACTATAAAACAAACATCTCGAGAAACCATAAGAATTTTTCAACAAAGTTAAATAAATTATTATTTTTCAAGAGATAGTTAAACTGTATCACAAATTAAGCATTTCCAACTTATCACCGACACGCAAAACTTTTTGTTCAACACACAAGAACCTGCATGATTTAAAAATTTGAACTCACTTTCTAACACCGTCTCACCCTATCAGTAACAATTCCTCCAAGAATAACAGTTTTCCGTACGTTAAGAATTTTAAACAGAAAAAGACACTATTTTTGTATTTTTATATTTTTCTGAAAGCAAGTAAATACAAAAGCAATAAACACTCTATTTTTGTGAGAATCACTGGTAAGAATATCATATCAGCACAATCAAACTGTTTCACACAATTAGATAATTCTTTATTTAATTTTTCATGAAAAGCAGTCCAAGACGATTACCAGTATGTTTGTCTATTTAAACAAAATGCATGAACATTTCAAGTACCATTACCGTATGATACTTTAAGATAATTTTATTACTGATATACTAGTGTGTCCCACTTCAGGATATACCCCCGCGATCAAGGTATGCACAAAGATTCATCGTAGTAGGTGAGTATACTGAATTTATCCTTTTTATTTTTCAACGATAGATAATTGGTGAACAGGTCAGTACTTCCGTACAGCAGAGAGACCAAAATATCTTATCGAGGTCTAAGACAGATACCATTTTTGGTACGAATTATGCATTCTGCAATTTTTGAATGACTCTCTATGAGAGCTTCTTCATTTTCAGGGTTTTGGCATTTTTAGCTCTTTTAGGATATCCTGGGTGTGTCTAGGTCAGCATGTATCTGGATGTAGCAGAAGGACACCCCTGATATCCCCAGACGAAATAACAGTATAAAGACCCAAAACTTCAGATTTTGGCAATCTATCAACGCAAGATTTAAGGTCATTAAACCATACACCACTGATGTGTTCCCCACTCATATTCAGTTCATTTATGTTTATATCACATTGGTAAGTTGATTATTTCATGCTTTTTGCCTACTGGTACATCATATGATGAAGCTGCTATCACACTTAAGCAATTTTGGTTCAATTTCAGTGTGACAGTCTAACTTGCTGATGTACTATCATTTCTCCTTTTTCACACAGTGATAACTCATTTTTGATTTTCTATTTTTTTTATGTTTTTGATTTTTCAATTTTTTTTGCATTTTTGATTTTTAAAAAACAGTAAACAATTTACAAAATTCTTATGAAAAACCAGTTATTCAGGATTCCTCATCCCGTTGAGTTCGACTAAATGTTCAAAGCGAGCCCTGTCAAATGCTTTAGTATAAAGATCTGCCAGGTTATCTTCTATGTCGACTCAGCACTTTGAACTTTAATTTAAATCATTTAATATAAATATATCAACAATATCACATCCCCCGTCATGTGCCTAAAGCAGCCACTATCAACATAAGTTGATAATCCTCCTTAGCAGCTCCTGCACACACTAACTTAAGAAATTAGTTAGATTGGGGGACCCAAGCCTTAATGGTCTTGGGTCGTCCAAGTTCACCAACTACTTGAACATCTATCCAATATCCATCACTCCTGATTGGAGTCTTGGATCTCAGACCTGTTGATGGAATTTGATTTTGATTTCCACTAGGTCTTTGGTCCTGAGGGTTCCTATATACATTTGGACTATTTGACCTTTGGAAATTTTGATTTTGAAACCTTGAATTTTGATTCCAAGAAGCATTATTGTTGTAATTTCTAAAGCCATTGTTATAAAAAGTTCGACCACCATTATTTTGGTATCGATTTTGATATTGACCTTGACTTCTGAAATTATTTGAATTATAATTGTTCATTCTAGGTGAACTGCTTCTAGGTCTCTGATATCTGCCTGGTGGAGATCTAGGCTGAAATCTTGGTTGATTTCTTTGAAAACGTGGAACTTGTGGAGTTCCATTTTCAGCCTTATCTACACCAACAGCAACATTCTGTGGTTGCTTAGGAGCAGATTTCTTTGGAGAATTTGAGCCTTTCTCCTCACTATCACCTTTCTTCTCTGGTGATTTCCCTCTTTGTTTGTCACTAATTTGTGCTTCACTGTTTCTGTTAGGACAGCAGCTAGCTACATGTCCCTTTATGTGGCACCTGAAACATGATCTCCTTTTCAAAGACTTCTTAGCTGGAGTCTCTGAGGTAGATCCCTTATCAGATGGTGATGATGC